>NC_142606.1:48986636-49136851 GCF_041222555.1 Hakea prostrata | reverse complement strand
TTAGCCCTTGTATCTAGCATGGCCTCAAACAGAGCTGATTGGAAGGCAAGAATCCGTGAAGCTGACCTTGTTTAGTTGGGACAAGGCTCGATGTTGATGATGATGGTTTACCTTTTAGCTCCTTAGAGAGGACATTTGTGATTTCTAAGAATGTATAATTGAATCAAATTGGTGAATGAGCAACACAAGTTCATTCGCTATTTACTTCCAACAGCCTCTTCTTCCTTTCTTCTTCTCTAATTTTCTTAGGCTCTTTCTGTTCATTAACTGTTCTGATTTGTAACTGCTATTTTTTCTACTGTTCACATTCAAACATTTCGTTCTTCAATCTCTCATGAGAGAATGTTGTTCTTATGCATAGTACACAAAATAGCACCTTTCTCATAATGTGTATGTCAATAAAGCATAACAGTTTCACCCAAGAAGATGATGGAATTAAACTCTTGCTCTTGTTGTATTTGTGTTGTCTTGTTGATACATGATATGAAACAATTTCATCCTGTTATGCAAACTAGCCATTCGACTACTTGTTGAGTCAAGCCAAGCTTCCCTTTTGAACATATGAATTACACTTCCATTTCCGCAAGAAATTGTTGGGGTATCGTTTAGAACTAAAGACAGTTGGAAATATTAATGTATTACAGTTTCTAATATTGAAATTTGTAATTTCCTGGAATATTTTCTGTTGGAGCTCCTCTACAGTAGTAAACATGTTTAAGAGATCCAATCAAGTGGTTATGAGTCCATGTAGTCAAGAGTCAAAGACCTTTCAACTTCTTAATGATGCAGCATTTAACACTTTATGAAAGGCAAGAGGACATCACAGAAGATCACAGCTGCAAGAACTCAAGACAAGAGGACATCACAGAAGATCATGGCTGCCAGAGCTCAAGACACTGTCAGATGGATAGGAGGTTATGGAAGACCAATGGGTCAGATAAGGTAGTCTCAATCATTTTCATACATGCAAGAAAGTTAGTGTGGAAGACTGCAATAGTTGCTGGCTGACATGATCCTTGTATGTCAGTTGGCTTTGAGTTTGGATCTCGAAATATTTTTGATCTGCAAATTTAGTTTGGTCTTCATCCTTGAAAGATGCTGACAGCCTAGTTCTTCCTTCAACTATGCTCCTTGTAGCTTGGGCATCATCCATCAGTTAGCACATCAACACATGTTAGAATGCTTAAACTTGTTTCACATAGTTATTTTTATACCCAAAACACTTTACCTATAAATGGATTCTTCTAGCTCCAACATCAGGAAAAGATACATTCCTTGATGAAAGACTTGTATAGTTTAGCCCAAGGTTGAGAACTCACTACCAAACAATAAGGGTCTGGAGAAGATAATTTCAGCTGCATGGTTATTATATTCTGTGTAAAATGCTGCTAATTCCTAAATGTTTTCTCACTGTGCTCTCTGTCTTTCTGGGTTTTTATGGAATTGATTTTGATAATGGTTCAAACCCACAATAAAATTTAAACTAGGGTGAAGATGTGGCAACCATGTTCTAATTTATGGAATTAACAAGGTTTGTCTGCTAGTGGCAAAGAATGTGCATCTACTACTGTGAGGTTGGAGTTAAGAAATTTCCCTTTTGTTCTTGAGATGTGTTTTAAAATAGGAGATGCCAACTGAAGTATTTTGGCCTGTTATGGCAAAAGGCTTGGTCTAGGGTTCTAAAAGGATAAAGGAATGCTGAGAAATGTGGATTCAGGCATTGGAAAATAATTATCAACATTTGCTGTAGCTAAACATGTTTGCGGCCCCCAATATATTCATTAACTGTACAGTTGTTCCAGCTTTAGTTGAGCTATGTGATTGTTAGATGATTTTATGGACATGCTAAAATGCTGGAGAACTCTGGTGTATTGGCAAGATTCTGCTGAGTAGAGTTTAGCAGATATAATTGGAAGTACAAAATTTTTAACTGGTGACTTGCATGATTGTGCTTTGTGTCATCTGGAAAGCTTGTTGCATAACAGGCTCCCATCACCACCCCAACCCCTGGCAAGGCATCCTGCGTTTGTACTTTTTATAACATCTCTCTTAACTTTTAATACCCTTTTACATTTTCAACGGTGGTGTATTTTGGGCTGAGGCTTTTGGTTTTGGCCAAGGCGTTTTTTGGATGCCATGTGATGAAGGGGATCATACAACAGGGTATGGTGCGTGGTGTTCCAGTTTAGCTTATGTCAAAAGTTGTATTACTGTGAAAAGAGGAAATATAAGATTTATCATTTATTGATTAAAAAAACTGCTCTGAAATTCTGAAGCCTCTCTGGCTTTATCAGTTATCCAACTGCTAGATGAGGACCTCCCTGGATTGCACATCCGAATCTAATGTCTTAAACTATCCAAGTCCATCACTTGTTCACTTGTTTGCTTGGTCAGTATGTCATTCCATGATGATGATCAGAAAGTTTGCACACCAAAGAAACTGCCTCATGCAAGATGAACTGATATAATTCAAAGGAACAAGAACACCAGCAGCAAGCTAGGCCATCAAACTGGACCGGTGGTGAGTTATATGTTTAATTTTGAATGTGCAATGAATTTTCAGGAGACATGGGGCTTAATATTTCTTGGATTTATTACTGTAATGTCTCAATTCTGCAAACTCAAATATTATTGTTTTAAGTCAGTAGTTATCTATCTTGTAAAGATTCTACGTTGGTTTCTATTTTGAAGAAGAGAACTAAAAGTTACAAAAGAGACTCCTCCATAAATATGGTTCCTATATTGCTAATTTCAGTCGAATTTGGAACTCCTTTTCTGTGAGTAGAGTGAAATACTTGGAGAGATGCAAGTTGGAGTGGTGAGAAGTTAGTCTTGTTTTACCTGGCAAACTAGTTCGTGTCCTTCAAATTTTATATTATATCTTGTTATTCCTCTCTTCCAATAAAAAGAAAAATCAATTTGTATCTGTGTTAACATTATGCTACCCTACTTTGATTCTTGTGGCAAAACATGAACTAGCTTGCCTCTGAGTTAGGTTCTAGTTGCCATGCAAGGTACTTGTGGCAATTTCTAGTTTCTATTTTGGTTCTAGTTGCCAGTCTCTGAGTTATTCACTGCTGTCCTCTTGGTTCTATTTCTGTCTTGTTAGGTTCCAAAACCATTCACCTTCTATTTGCTTCCCATTGAATTCCACAGGTTTGAATGTTTTCTTCTCACAAGTCACAACTAATGCTGCTGACATGCAAGATTCTCATCAAATTCTTATTTTGTAATACAGAGTATTTGTCTCCCCGTATTGTAGTACCAAGAACATAGATCCAGTAACGCAAAGTGTGACAACCACATTGTTGTGGTCGAGTTCAAATTTCATCATGCAAAATATGCCGGGACTCATTTCGAGGCCTTGACGTGCCTGGGTGTTCGTTTTTTGAGATTGGCTGTCCCCGAGAAGGAGATGGATCTTGTTCAGAATTTTGATTTCTTGGAGATGACTGGTTATGGGTCCTAAATTGTTTGAAACTCATGTATTATTGTTTTGGGTGTTTTTGTGTACAGAGGCATTTTTGTCATTTTTTCGTTGGAGTAAGGTTTCTCATCTGTACCGTTGTTAGACATTAACAGTGTTGAGAGGGGAGGAAAAAGGGTTATATATGTACCCATGGATTGTTCTTTCTTTTCTAAGGTTTCTTGTAGTTATATTCCTAGAATTGGCAATGGCTTTGCTGATTTCCTTGCTAAGGGTGTTTGCAAGTTATCTCTAGACAAATCTTGGTGGGGGTATACCATCTTTGTTTATTGTGGATTCCTCTTGTTTGTATAGATCTTTTGACCTAAACTCTTTCATTTAATATAATCGCTGCTTTTTTGTTTTGGCCAAAAAAAAGTACCCATGGAGTAAGGTTTCTCATCTGTACCCATGGAATTAATTACTTAGGAACTCCATGAAAATTCGCCTCACATTATATAATTAGAATACTTTATAAATGTGAACCGGGTTTTATGGTTCTTTCCAAATCATAACTTATTATGCACTACTAGAGTGGCTTTTAGAGACAATTTCCTTGGGTGCAATTAAGGGAAGTAAGATCCGATTGCTTTGCCTTTGAGCAGGTGTTTAATGCTGCTTCTGTTCTAGGAAAGGTGTTGGATGTCCAACTGAATTTCACTGACTTAGGCTTACCCTTGAGCTGTGCTAGAGTGAAAATTCTCATGGATTTAAACCATCCCGTGAAAACATTTGTGATCATTCGTAATGTTAAAGGAGAATGGTTCAACTTGAACATTCTCTATGAGGTTCTTTTACTTTGCAAAAAGTGTGGAAAGATTACACATGAAGCTGATTTTTGTGCTCTGCATGAGGGTGGTCCCAAGACTGTTTCAAATATTACTACATGCTTCTCCCTCTTTGAATGTGTTTCTATTGAACCGATTCGCAGAGGGCCTGTAGGAGTTGGAGAGAACGTTACCTCGGGCTGTGGTTTGGGTTTCGATGTATCTAGAAGTATCACTAAACATAGGGAACTTCCAAAGTTTTCTGAAGCTGATTTTGTTGAGGCTCTGACGGGAAATGCTACAATCAGTGGCGACTTCTCTACTTTGAATTCTTGGGAATTACCTCATGAAATAAATTGTGATTTTGCTGAAAATGCTCATCTTGGGACCTCTGCTGTTGGCACAGAGGTCCTCCAACCCTGTTCAATGACCGTTGATGGTGATATGTGTACTAGAAATATTCCACCAATATCTTTGGCTGATAAAGGAAAAGGCTGTTGTTGAAGCTGAAGACTTTGCAACTGAGATCCATAAGTTAGAGCTGTGACAGATGAATAAGGTACTACTCTGAAGCAAATATTGGTACTAACATTCAAGAATCTGAGCCCAACACCATTGACCAAGAAGGAAATTTTCAAATTGGTAAAAGTACTTTACCAAAACCAAGGGAGGATGAAATCCATATCCTAAACGGAACTGCTGATGAAGAACAAAAAAACATCATTTCGGCACTTCTCTCAGAGTCGGCAGTAAGAAGCTGTTTGATTTTCTTAAAGTGAATGGAAAGGCTACGGACAACAACACTTCACGTGTCTTCAATATTCACTCAATCCAAATTAACAATGGGTGTAGTGGAGATCCTAAATGCCCTGGAGAATCCCTGCAGGAAGATAAAACCCATATTGATCATAGGACTGCTGATGCTGAAATTGTTATGGGGGGAGGACGGGAGGAAGAAGCCCTCCACAGCCGCAAACGCCAAAGAATGGAGCCACCCCTCGACCTACCTACTCCTTTGGACTTGTTTCAGTTTGCCCTCAACTCACTCCTGGCGGATTCTCCTCAACCTGAGGCCCAATTTCTCATTTTTTGGGAGGTAATGAAAGCACGATACCGCAATTTCTTTGATCACATACCACACATACCTGCTGCACCAACCTTTCAAACTGATGACATGGCTACGGCGCCCAATGCCCCTCAGGTGTTTCCCTACCACCTCTACAGTGATTTATTTGATCTTTGCATTATTTTCATTATCTCTTTGTTGGCCATTATCTACTTGTGGTGTGTCAATCTTGTCTTGAAACGTGGTACTCGTTTTAGGGCATAAGTAGTTGTCATTACTTTTCCTATCTACTAGCTACTCCTTTACCTTGGTTGGCTGTTAGGTATCTACTTCGGTTTTGTTGTCTCAACCCTTGGCCGAAAATAACTATTTGCTTGTTCCTTTGTGTGTATATTAATATATAGTTGAACTTAATTTTATTTTTATCTGTGCTTTCTTATGTATTGTCTTACTATTTCAATTACTACTCACATATTTTTACAAAACTGCTCCGCTCTTAATCATTTTTTCTCTTTGTTCGACTATTTTTCTACCCTTTTCATTATGGGTGATCTTAATTTTTTGTGTTGGAATATTAGGGGGATTAATGAGAATTTTTCAATTCAGTGCTTAAACAAAAACCTTTCCTTACACAAACCGGATCTAGTATGCCTTTGTGAAACTAAGTGCTCGGATCATCTAAAACTTTTGGAATCAAGGAAAAGTGTTTTGAAACAATTTGAGCTCATTGGCTCATCAAATAGTAAGGGTACAAAAGGTCTCAAAGGCGGAATGCTAGTCCTGGGACAAGTAGGGACATGTTTCTCCCTGGCTTCACTCGATGACAATCTTATTGCCATCAATTGTGATGACCCTGTCCCATGGGTGTTTGTATTCATATATGCCCCCCCTTCTTATCCTTTGAGAAAATCTTTCTGGAACTCCTTAGCCACTTTTGTGCCAATCTGAGGAAACCCTTTACCATTGCGGGAGATTTCAATGAGGTTCTCGATAAAGAGGGTAAATTTGGTGGAAGATTTAGACCCTCACCTTCCCTAGCTGAGTTGCAAAATTTGGTGGGAGATTTTGCTTTACATGAAATCTTAGGCTTCGGACGAATCTTTTCTTGGACTAATAAGAAAAAACCTCCACACCTTGTAAAGGAAAAAATTGACCATGTGTTCGTCTGCCCACTCTGGACTACAGTCTTCCCTTCTTTGGTGGTTAAGCGGTTGCCGGCAACTTGTTCTGATCACAACCCTTTCCTTCTTTCAACTAAAAACCAAAGGCTGGGAAAGAAGAAACTTTTCCATTATCAACTGGCTTGGCATTTACACCCTAATTTCACTCCTTTTGTCAACAATGCGTGGGATTATAATGTGCCACAACCTCTTGAAGGCAAGCTTGCTAACCTTGCTTGTAGTCTACTGGGATGGAATAAGGAGTTTTTGGTAATGTTAACCAAATCTTTGACAACCTCTCGCTTGAGATTGATTTGATGGAAAGAAGTCCGCTGCCGGATTGGGAACTAATTCAACACAAGAAGGACACCCTCTCTTGGGCTCTCAATGCTGAAGAATTGTTTTGGTTTCAAAAATCTAGGTTGATGTACATCTTGGGTGGGGATAGGAACACTAGATTTTACCATCGATCTTCGAAAATCCATATTCATCACAGGAAAATTGACTACATTGAATATGAGGGGAGGGTTGCTCGTCAGCCTTTCGAAATTACTCAGGCTTTTTCAAATTTTATGCAGGATTTGTACTCATCTGTTGGTCCCCTTGACCCCTCCTTTGTGCAAACCCTTTTTCCCAACATTATTTTGGATGTGAATTTGTCGACCATTGCTGAATCACCTTCTTTGGATGAAATTAAGCAAATTGTTTTTTCTTTCGACCCTTATAAAGCATCGGATTTTGATGGGTTTAATGCATGTTTCTACCAAAAATTTTGGGACTTGATTTCCTCGGACTTATTCAAATTTGTAAGTTCTTTTTTCTCTGACTTAATTATCCCTTGGGGTACAAACCATACCTTGCTTTGCTTTATTCCCAAAAAAGATAAACCCACAATTGTCTCTAATTTCCAGCCAATTAGCCTCTGCAATGTCACTTATAAAATCTTGGCAAAAATTCTGGCATGGAGACTAAAACTGATCCTTCCTTTCTTTATCTCGCCTCTTCAGGGTGCTTTTGTCCCGAACCGGCAGATTTCTGACAATATTTTTTTGGCACACGAAATCTTTCATTTCTTGTCCTCGACTCGCGGAAAAACTGGGTATGTGGCCCTTAAGCTGGACATGTCTAAAGCTTATGACCGAGTTGAGTGGAATGTAATTTCTAAGCTTTTCTCTTTTTAGGCTTCAACAGAAATGGTGCAGCCTTGTGGATAAATTAGTATCTTCTGCCTCTTTCTCAATTAAACTCAATGGCTCCCCTTTTCATTGGTTCTTTGGAACTAGAGGGATTAGACAGGGATGCCCCCTAAGCCCGTATCTATTTTTACTTATCGTGGAGGTCCTTTCAAGACTCCTTAATGAATACCGTGCTTTACATCTTTTCAAAGGAATCAAGATTGCAAGAAATGCACCAGAAATTTCTCACTTATTCTTGCAGACGACACTTTTCTTTTCTGCAGAGCTGAAATTGAGGATGTCCTCACCATTAAATCTGCCCTAGAGTTATTTGCTGACATCACAGGGCAAGAGATAAATTTTGAAAAAAGTGGTGCATTTTTTAGTAAGAACGTTAATACTCTAGCACCGTACCCAAATCCTGTCGATTTTGGGTATTTCAGAAATGAAAAAGGATGCTTTGTACCTTGGAACACCTTTGTTGCCAGGACAAGCTAGAACAAATAACCTTGCTTCCTTATTGGCTAAACTGAAGGGCCGGTTTGCCAATTGGAAAGCAAGTTCTCTGTCTTTTGCAGGTAGGGAGGTGCTAATCAAGTCTATATTTCAGCCCATTTCACTCTACCACATGCAATGCTTCCGGTTTCCAAAAACAATGTGTAAGCAGATGGACTCTCTGTGTCAAAGATTTTGGCTAGGAAACCCAACAAAAGCAAGACAACTTACATTAATCCCTTGGGAGAAATGTTGTAAGCCCAAAAAAGTTGGAGGCTTAGGGTTTCGTAAAATGGAAGATATCAACTCTGCATTACTTCTCAAGTAGGGATGGAGACTGATAAAAGAACCGGATTCTTTATGGGCTGCCACCATCAAAGCTAAATACTTTCCAAACACAAGCATTTTTAACCCCACCACAAGGGAAAAAAATGGGTCCTGGACATGGAAAAGTATCTGCAGCATCATACCTCTGCTTGAAAACATGGTACGAAGACAAGTTGGTAATGGAAGAGATACTTCGTTTTGGTTCGATCCGTGGAGGCAAAATAATACAAGCATTTTCAAAGATAACCCAGACACTGCCATCTGGTTTTCAGAAACAACGATAGCAGAAATGCTACTAAACGTTCAGATGAACATGGAGTATCTTTCCAGTCTTAATAATTATGCTACTATTTGCTCAAAAATTACTGTATCAAATTTAGATGATTCGTGGATTTCTACTATTGCTTCCAATGGCGAGTTCTCGGCCAAAGTGGCGGGACAAGCATTGATGAAACAGTCATTGTCTATGGAATCAAATGAGTTTTCCAGTAGGTGGGACTTTTTTTGGAAATTACCACTACACCCAAAGTTTAAAGTTTTTTTTTTGGTGTCTCTTGAATGCAGGGCTACCACTAAAGGCTGTATTATCAAAATGGTCAAATATGGAGGCTACATGTGACCTATGTGGTGACAAGACGGAGTTCGACTGGCATACATTCATTTCATGTGAATGGACCAAGAGAATTTGGGCAAGTTGGACCTATAGGGCTAAGAACAGAACACGTGGTCCAAAATTCAATTCTGCACTTGTGTAAATGCTTAATAGTCGACACAAGACTAGACAGCATTACACGGAAGTGGTTTCTGCAAATTTTTATTATTACTACTTACTTTATCTGGCTAGAAAGGAATAATGTGGTTTTTAGAGGTAGCCGGCCAAACCCCTACAATGTGTTGGGAAATGTTGATAAATGGATAAGGGACCTCCACTTGTCTCACTTCTTTGCTGAAACAACAGACAGAGATATCCAGACTAAGATCCCCAACCCAAATATAAATCTTTCTAATCTCTCCAAAATTGTAATAAATATTGACTCTAACACTATTTTATGTGTAGGGGTATCTATTGAACTACTAGGGATTATAGGATGGAGTGTGGGGATATTTTGCAACAAAAAAGTGATTTTTTTGGATACAGGTCAAATGAACAAAGGAAACGAATTGGGAGCGGTACTTCGTGCAATTACAAAGGGAATCAATTGGGCAAAATCAACAAACTTGGATATCAAAGAGATTTGATGCAACCAAAAGCATGCACTGGAAGGGCTGGCCAAACCACAAACAACAACGTGGCCTTTGGTTATGATAACAGACTTTATTAATATCTTATCTAATGTTCGCGGAGCGTCGTTTTGTAACTTTAAATCCCCAACACTCCCACATTAATTACTTTAATTCTCTAGCTCTTAAATGCTACAACTACATGCAGGAGTAGCACCGTAGATTCATCCATTACTGCATTCACAAAAACCAGCATTGATGTTATGCATTATTAACTAATACATTTTTCTCTTTATTATCAAAAAAAAAAAAAAAAAGAAAAAAAGAGACAAATTCCTTGACTACTACACCACTGATCAAAATATAAAATATACGTATAGATCAAAGATCAGCAACATTACTCGGGGACCTTTTTTTCTTGAAAGAGTGAATGAATCCTCCATAGAATAAACTCCATTAATCATCTGATCTAGAGTTGTGCTAGTCGTCGAATATCAATTGGATGAGCATCAGAAGGAGAACCTGCGCTGTATGACCTTCTAGCTATGATCGCATTAGCTGCTTCTGTGGGATGAAAAGCATCCCAGAAAAGATACTCCTTTCTGTTTGGGCATGGTGTTTGATTTGGAAGACATGTTATTTGACCATTGTTCCTTCCCACCCCACAACATCCTCTGTTTGTGACCCTAAACCCTGATCATCATCATTTGCAAACAGACACACTATTAATCTCCCAAGGCCTTTAAAAATTTTACCACTTGAATAGAGAGAACGTGAAGTTAAGTTACCATATGATGAAGGGTTCTTCAGCATATCATCAAAAATTCCATAGGCATTGATGTAGATAAATTTCGCTCCCTGTAGATTGTTGTTGAAGTTATCAACAAGTGATATAAGCTTGTCATTGAACATTCGATTTGCACTGTTGATTCTCTCTACACATGTCTGGCCATTGGTACTATATTGAGCAAGTTCATTTGGGCTACACCCTATCTGACCAATTCCAATCACTGCTACCTTCCTTGCTCCATAATCATACAAAGTCTGACAATTTTATAAACAAAAATAACGTTAATTTAGGCTCTCTTTGACATAATTTATATTTATGTTGGTGACATATTTATAAATAATCAATGATGATAATGAGTTACCAATGATAAACAGTTTTTGTTTGGTTACTATAATACATAATACATTATATAACAAGAAATAAGTTTGGCACCATTGAATGATTATATATTATGTATCATTAATTTGTTTTTGGGTTAGTCTTGGTTGACTTTGTGAAATATATATTAGCTTTTAGTCTTGGTTTCATCTTATATTTTATTAGTTTTGAGTAGTTATGATACTGTTAAAATATTGATAAAGTGGTAATAGGAGCAATGAGGAGGTTGGACTGAGAAAAACATGGTTTTGTTCTAATTTTTTCTAATTTTACCTTTTTAGAAGGCTTACTAAATAGTAATTATGCACTTGTTCATTAATGATACCTACACAAATAAAAATTAACAATTTATGTTGATAAATCATTAATAGCTCCTAGTTTATTTATGAATTTTTGTTTAAATTGATTTACTTTAATGAGAAACATGGGTCATAAATTATATGAAATACATCTATTTATGTTTATAAGTCACATAATCATAAATTTAAACTGTATCAAATACTTGCCTTTAGTTGCTGAGAGTATTGCTGGATAAGAACATTGGCGTATTGCTCCGGTGTGTATTGACGGCTCGAGGAGTAATACAATGGCATGAAGTAGTTATTAAGGTAGTCATTGCTACCCATTCCAACGGAGTAGATGCATTTGCTCAGATGATCTGCTGCTGTGTTCTCATCTCCTAATATGTTTACAAGTCGATTAACTGCCGTTTGGTAATTTCTTAGTTGTCCATTCATACTGACCCGACCACCCTATAAATTAGAAAAACCAAAAAGAGACAAGACAAACGTAATAGATATCATATCTTTTAACGTGCAATTGAAAGATAATTATTTAACTGCAATCTGCACAATTAATTAATTACCAGTTGCTGCCCGGTCTCATCTCTGATTCCAGCAGCTGCGGATGCAAAATTCACTCCTCTTAGCAGGTCTTGGTCAGTTGCAGTTGCATAGGGATGGATAAAGTCGTTGAACCCCAAGGATTGAGCTGCAATTAAAAAAATATGTATTCACATATGAGAAAGTTTGTGGGATTTGATGTCCTTAGGTTGTGTTAGGCTGAAAACCATATATGGACCTTTTGTTCAGAGAGCAGATAAGGTTCGATGAGCCTGAAAACCCAAGAACAACTGGCTTCATTTGATGATAATCCTCTTCGTGGTTTTAGAGCATGGTATTCTAATAGTATTTGCACCGATTTGTTGAATTATGCAAATTTACCCTAACATTAGTTCTGTAATTAACAAAACTGATACATATCTTGTATTGATGATCTTAATATGAAAAAAAGAAAAAGAAAAGAAAAAAGATCTAATATTCCAATGGTTCAAAACCACGCTTCCCTTCCCTCCAACGTACATTCAAGATGGGGGAGGGGGTTCCATCTTTGAATCTAACTAGATGAACCTCACGCTGGTGGGGCGGAGAGGTAACAGACGAGCCCGAGTCTGCAATTGGGTTCCTCAACCCTTGCGGGTAGATGAAAATCCTACTACTTCGACGTCCCTTCCATCATACATTTAGAAGTGATGTCAGCCTCTGAAAACACTGACATGGAATATAACATTTTTATTCCCCATGGGCCGGGTTGGCTCAACCAACACCTCATATGTGAATGTTTGGGAATTCAAATCTCAGCCTCTTCTCTATATATATGTTACTTCTTCCTTCTGAAAGGATTAATTGAGAAACTCCTAAGATGGTTCGAACACCTCAGTTATGGGAATTCTGCTAAATTATTGACCAGCTGCAAAGCAAATGATGTTATCTTTTTTGAAATGGCAACCCAAATTGAATAGCCGGTCGGCAAGGCAGAATTCAGTTGTTGGCTTTGCCGTAAGAATTAAAAACAAGTTCACCAATACTTTTGGAAAGATAAAAAATCAAAAGTAATACGTGAGTGAGGTGAACGATGCACCAGACTTGGACATGTACACTACAAATTAAAACTTAGCTATGAGCTCTTCCTTTCCTTCTGAAGAGTCATGCAGCACCATAAATACCCACCCACCTATGGAGTAAAAGCACTAAGACATACTAGCTTAGGTGCAATAAAGCTGACAGCAATCAGCGGAGGCTGACTCTGATTTTTTTGGGTAAATACAGAGGATGAGAGAAGAAGATGTAGAATGATATATAGCTAGTGAAGATTTGAGACTGACCAATAATGTCTGTGGTGGTTCTTCCGTTACAGAACCTCCCAGTTGGTCCACCAGGGAAATCAATTCCATAAGGCCTGTAATTAGCTCTAGCAACTGAAGCAATGGCGTTGTTGTTGCCATTGTCCACCAGCGAATCTCCGAAGATGAAGTAACAAGGTACCTGTGGTGCTGCCCTGACTACTATTGCCAATGCCAACATCGATGACCATAGCAACACATGAAACACCCATATTTTGCTGATCTGATCAAGACCCATTCTAAGCCCACCAGAAAACTAAATACAAAGTCAGATCGAGAAAGTGAGGACGAAGTGAAGACTAGTGGAGTTAATGAAGAAGAACAGGTGATCAGCAACTGGGTGGTGTGATATGTGTTAAACAGCCATGTATTTATATAGGTGTTGGGTTGGACAAAAACGTGAGTGAGAGACGGTGAGATGGGCCATGTTATAGCTTTTACAGTTGAGGGAGTTGGCCGACGCAATAATTACTATACGCGTAAGCAGAACTTGAGGAAATTTTTTAGTGAGTGGAGCTGAGATGGTTCCGACACCATTTCTGGAACTTTGAAAACTTCAAAGTTCCAAAAGCTTGCAAGCTGGGATTAGAAAGGGGTTCAACCTCTGGAATTGAAGAACCATAAACATTTAATCACTGAAGAGTGAGAGACCCATTTCAATTAAGTGAAAGATCTCTGCTTCTCTTGGAAAGTAAGATTACATCTTATACTTGAAGAGGTGCGGGTGACGCACCCGTCAATTCCAAAACTTAAGTGGTTTTAGATATGTTAACGTAGAACGGATAGAAACTTCATGGAAAAGGACAAATAGCTTGGACTGCGGCCGATGTTGGATATGGTTTAGGACCATGTCGATTCAGTTGATTTCTAATTGACCCGTTTGTATTTTTGGTTTAATATTAAAAGAATGGGCAAATTGCACAGCACCCCAAAATGAAGGCCTTAAGCACTAACACCTCACTTTATGTGAAAAATACAGACAACCCAAAATTAGATTTTCATTAAACACGTTAGTCTAATTTGTCACTAAAATCATTAAATCACTATTTATTTTCTTTCAATTTCAAAAATATCCCTATCAAAATATGAAGGAAAAAAAAATAGTGATTTAATGGTTTTCAGTGACAAATTGAACTAATGTGTCCAATGAAAATCTAATTTTGGGATATCTATATTTTTTAAATATAAAGTGAGGTCTCAATGCTTTAAGGCCTACATTTTGGAGTGCTAGTGCAATTTGTTCTAAAAGAATTTATATATACGTCCCCTTAGTCTGCAAACAATTACATTTACATCTCTTTTGTAAAATTTATTTTATTATAAAAGTTTCTTGTGTTTAACATTGTTAGTTTTAAATGAAAAGACAATTTACCTTCTAATCTTATTAGAAGGAAAACAAAATGGGCTACCTTCCCCATTTCCTAGCATCAGTGGTCTCATTGATAGATTCATTCTTGCCCAAACTTAACCGACGAAAAAATAAATAAATAAATTAAAAAAAATAAAAAGAAGAAGAAGAAAGAAAGAATGTAGAGGTTGAAGACGATAATTTCCTGGAAATCCAGCAGCCTTCAACCTTTCGGCTTGGCCAACTACCTCTTAAGCCTTAGTCTATCCTTCTCTCTTCCATCTCAAGTCCTATTATGTTCTAAATGAAATGAAATACCTATTTTCTTGACTAGGGTTATATTAGGAACGTGAGGGTCTTTTCGTAGTTTTACCCTGCATTAATTACTATCGACTGGGTTGGTAAGGTGGTCAATAGTATATTGACCTACTTACCAAATTGCTGGTTTTTCTGTTAGCCATGTGGCTACTATGGGTCCCGAGTCGGTCTACTTCCTTTCCTTTCCCTTATAGTTTCATGGTTCAATTCTTTTTTTTACCTACGCTTGAGCCTATAAGTCATTCATTGGAGATATGTTGAGGTTATCATTACCATTAAGTCTGTATGTATATGTGTGGGACTAAGTAATTAAATGGTTATGTTACACATAATGGAATTTTACCTAGTGGAGTCATCTCTTGGGTGCAACTCCTGGAATCTAATTGCCCATCTCCCAATCCATTTGGGTGCAAGCTACTCAAGTCCTTCTCTTGTATAACTGCCAAAGGTGAATCTTCTATTCCATGTCTATAGGTTGACTTGTGGGGGGTTTCACCCTGAAGGTTCCCAACGTGGTAGCAGCAATTCCTTTAGGCTGCATTTGTTTGTTGGAATAAAGGTGGGGTGGGAAAAATCTTGAAAAGAGTGTAGATTTCTTACTTTTCCCTTAAATCCCAAAATGGTAGAGTGTTTGGTTGCTTGGGGTGGGAAAGTGAGAGACAAGTTTCCTTGAATCAAGGAAACTTGTTTGTTGATGTGGCAGCCCAACTTTCCCACCCCAAGCCATTTTAAAACCCCACATATTTGGTGGGACTTTGTGGGAAAGTTGAGAAAAGTAAAAAGTGGGACCCATCACTATTACTTTTCCACAAAACCCTTTCATTTCCTTTTCTTCTCCCTCACCCCACTACACATGGGACCCACATGTTTTTTTTCCACCCCTTTTTCCCACCCCACCTTTGCAAACAAACGCAGCCTTAGGTTCTATGTCTTCAATGCTCATCAAGTTAGGCAAGTGGGGGATATCACACGCCCCATGCTGACACACTTGGTCTTAAGATTCCATTATTTAATAAGTCTTGTAGTTGAAACTTTAACTCTCTCAATTCTATGGGTGCCATTGTATACAGTGCCTTAGGCATGAGAGCAACTCATGGATCAGATCAATGATAAGTTCTATCTCCCTATTAGGTGTAACTATGAAATTCCCCAGATTTCTATCCCTTTAACCCATGGTTTCAGGATCACAAAATCAGAACTAGAGTAGCAATAATTGTGGACCATTCGAGTGCAGCCCGAAGGTTCGGAAATGGACCCCATGGTAGTGGATGACCCCATTGATGACGTGGCCACTCTCTTAGAATTTAAGAGAGAGAAAGTCCACCACGATGGTCTTAAAAATAGATTTTGACACGTCCGAAATTAATGAGGAGCATCCAAATGACGAGATAATACCTAAAAGTAGGCCCTTGAAAGACCTTTTTTTCAACCAAAAATCACCGGAATCGGACCCAGGCTGAGGGGGCAAACAAGGACTGCCCTTTGCCCAGTTTGGGGCAGTTTTTGGAAAACGGGTTTTAACAACAACAACAACAACAACAACAACAACAACAACAACAAGCCTTGTCCCAACTAAATGGGGTCGGCTACATGGATTCTTGCCCTCCAATCAGTTCTGTTCGAGGCCATGCTAGATACAAGGCCTAAGCTATACATATCCTTTTTCACCACTTCTCCTAAGGTTATCTTAGGTCTACCCCTAGCTCTTCTAGTTCCTTCAATATGGAAAACGGGTTTTAAAACCCTATTTTATGCTTCCACTCATCATAGAACATATTTTCAAATGCTAAAGTGGAGATGAGGCTTGGAGAGAAGAGGAAACCAAGGGAGATTCTGGATTCCTTCCACGAGGCATCGCTTCAAGACTCGAATCTTCATCGTAACGCTAAGAAAAGTGAGTGTTCTTCAACCTCTCTTTTCTAAACCTAGTTTAATGGTATTTTTCATCATTGAATGCTAGGTTTTGGTAGTTTGAGTTATTGGGTTGCAATGAATGCTTTCTTTTACTCCCCTTTATGTCTCCCTTTGTTTTTGAGAGATGATTATGTGAGTCATTGCGATCGATTTTGTGAAATCCAGCCCTATCCTAACCCTAACCCTGATTCGGAAACCCTGTTGTGTTTAGGTCCGAAGACCTGGAATAGAGGAAGAAGCTAGCTTTGGGCCATCTCAGTAGAAGACATGGTGTTTGACTCTGAACCCATGGATGTTGATGATGGTGTTCCAATCTTGGAAGTTTGTGCAGATTTAGAAAGGAAGCTGCACCTGTCTGAAGATGAGATTAGTTGAAGGACTTGGAGTATTACCTGACTTGGTTTGAAGACAATTCTACACACTAGGTATGCCATTTGATGTGTGCAAAAGCTCTTGAGGTTTAGTGTCCATTTGATCCTTCAATTCCCTGTTTGAACTTTGCTGACCTGATTGGTCGAATGATTGGTCGACTGGGTTAGTAGACCAATCAATCGACCAATGGTGTGTTAAATTCGAGAAACTCCAATTTTAGGATTTTTCACTCTCTATTTAAACACACTTCGTGTTTCTTAGTGTCCTCTGCCTCCTAAACACTTTGAGAACGTGGGAAGACTCGTTTGAAACTCTTTTCGATGATTTCGAAGATTCCTCTGCAAGATCTAAAGTCTCTCATCTCCGATTTGTTAGTCTAAGGTTAGTATCTCTTCTGTATTGTAAATTATTCTTTCTTCGATCTTGTTCTTGATTGAGATTGAGAAGAGGATGCTGCATTCTTGCAACCATCTCTTCCATGGTCTCATTCTGTCTTTAGGGTTTATGATCAACATAGAGATCTCAACCCTAATTCTTGTCAGATTCGTTTGAAACCCTAGTTCTTCTTATGGATCTGATTTTGTAACCATTTAGATTTAATTTTCATAACTTACTTGTACTTGATTATGATTACCTTTTTCTTGGCTGAGATCTAAATCATCCCTTGTCTCTTCTGTGAGTTCCATAGTTTATTTTTATCGAATTCTAGGTTTTTTCTCCCAATTGTGGAAAACCAAGATTTTAATTGAAGGTAATGTTTTTGATCATTATTAGTGCCTGATCTTTACTCCCTTAGTGTTAGAATACTATCATATAGTTTTCCTCCAAGTTTGGTGAAGTTTCGAACCCTGTAGATTGAGTTTCGGATCAGAATTTCCGTACTTGCTTCATACTGACTCTGTTGGTCGACTGATTGGTTGACTGGTTCAGTAGACCAATCAATCGACCAATGAAGATAGTAGCTTTGTTTTTTGCTCAGTTTGATTCGTTTGCTCTCTGATCTTTTAGGCATCTTTCTTAATGTTGTATCTATGATTGTTAGGGGTTTACTTACTAAGTTTGGAGCCTCTTGCTTTGATCTTTGGATTATCTTTGACGATAATCAATGTAGTAACAGTTATTTCATAATAACATAGATTGCATACTTTTGGGTTTCTAACTTAAGAAACTTTGAGTTTAACTACTGTTCTTGTATTTTATATTTTTGATGTACTACTGTAAGTACAGTAGCACTTCACTTGTGTATTCTTTTTCATTATTTAAGTTTATATGAAATGCTTATTACTATATATTGTTTAATGATTAGATCATGCTGTTTCATTCTCTTTGTATGATAAGTTGTTGAATTTGTATGTCATGACTGATCTGAGAATGTGTTTGACTAGGTATGGTTTGGGATTGAGGGGTGTCCTTTTGACACTTCTGTCCATGGACATTATCGGAAATAGTATGGGATGTTTCCGGGGTTGCCCATTGACGCTTTCCTGAATCATTGGTTGTCCTACCTAGGACTGTCTAGAAGTGTTTGGCTAGGATGTCCCCGTTATATCAGACCCGAATCAGAAGGGTATTGAGACCGAACGACCCGTGGCAGCAATGGGGATTCACGGTTGCTCAAGACCGGTAACCAACCCATGAGAGGACGGGAATCACATTGTGGGGGCCATTTATTGGAGGGTTGCATATGGATAGACTTGGGCTCATGGGCGCTCAAGACCAGTAACCAACCCGTGAGGGGACATGAGAGCTTCCCGTTTACCATATGTCGATAACCAATAGGGTTGATGAATCCATAGTCCAAGTTGGTTGTAGCCATAGGATACGCTGACTCTAGTGGAAAGGATACCGGAAAGGATCGCCAGGGGCGAGGAATGGACATATCTGGACCTAAGTTGATGTAACTGAGTAGATGACTTGCATTGGGCTAGGCTTAACCCTGACATGCGCCAGTACTTAGACCAATGGTGATGTGAGAGAGCGGTGACTTAACCCCCAGCCATGGAATGTCCCAAGGGATGAAGGAACCATTACCAACCGGAGCCGAGTGACTGAGACCTTCCCAAAGAAGTATGGTGCTATGACTTAAAGCATGTTTGCCAATAGAGACCAGCATACATAGAGTTTAGATGCATACATACATTATCTGTTTCATATTTCATTGCATCTTGTTATGATCTGTTGTATGTTATTTATGTTGTTATGAGTTAACTTGCCTTGCTGAGTTCATTCGAACTCACTCCTTTTTGTGCAATCTTTTGTAAGATTATTCTACAGGTACTAACTACTATGAATAGTATGATGAAGCGCAAACCGATGAAGCGTACTTCACGCAAAGTGCTAGCAACTATGAAGATCACATTGATGATCCCTCAAGCGATCAAGTTGCATACTACAGTTAGGCGTAACGTAGAGTTGGAACATCTATGTTGGATTGATGAAGTCCACTCTTTTGAAGATGTTATCTATAGGATAGAAAACTCGTAGTTCAGTTGACTTTCTTTCTTTGTTTTCTTTTAAACTCAGTTGTAATTCTTTTTAGACTTACGTACTACACTCCTGTAACTGTGGAGTGAGTTTCTGCCTCACTCTACTGCTTTTTTATTTGCTTACATCTAGAATCATTTCTGCACTCTGATTATACTAATTTACATTTCCTGATTAGATCTTTTATTTATAATATTACACTTGATTTTATCCATTCATGATTATGTTATTGCATATGTGGGAGGATGATTTCCTCGATACTTGATCTTTCAGGGCTGTGGATCACACACCCGGGTATGCCAGTTGGGGTACCGGCTGGGGGGATGTGACAAAGTGGTATCAGAGCCCAAAGTTCAAGGGAATCCTAACCACATAAAACAATAACAGAACATTCCTGAGTCATAGATCTAGAAGTGACTCATCTACTCTTAGAAGTGAATAATAGAACACTTGAATTAGAAACTCAATTAATGAAGCATAATTGGTTATCTGAATAATGCCCAATAACTATATTTTAATAACTGTCATATAATGCAATAAAAGGAAAGTGCATAATACACAATAATAAAGAGAAACAAAAAGAACTTCATTACTTTTAAGAAAAGTTTACATCTGAAAAAGCATAAATGAAAATCCTAAGTACAATCTATCTAGGTGATCTCCTCTGCTCTGAATGCTCTGAAGTCCTCGTCCATCTATGCAATCTGAGACTCTATCCGATCCTGCCGTGACTCCATGGCATTGTACATCTGCTCCTGTCTGACCTCCATCCTCTCTAACATGGAAGTCATCGATCTCATTTGAGCACCTAAATCAGAAGTCTTTGGGATTGAATGTGAAGGGCCTCTTGTCTCGAAGTGTGGTGATCTGGGAATCTCAGGATACTGTGGATTAGCCTCATGCATCTCTGTGTCCTCCGCCACCTGATCATCAGAATCTGGACTAGCATCACCCTCATCTGCTGGAACCTAAGCCTCATCCTCATCCTCATCTGTCTCCTCCTCACCCTCTGGACCTGGAGATCTCACAGTCTGGGTAAGCCTCATTTTCCTGATAATCCTCGTCCCAATAGTGTACCCCAATGCTCCAGTGACTACATCTGCTCCTGCTAGATCCACTCCGAAGTGCTGGAAGACTAATGTCAGTAATCTCCCGAAGCAAAGGCTCCTCATATTTGGACGTGCCACAAGGTCTATCATGATGTTCTGGATGATGTAGGACAAGTCGATCTGGAATCCCATGTAGATCCGGTAGATGACTACGGCCTCCATCACTGTGACTCTGTGGTGATGTCCGGCCTTCGGCATGATGTTTTGGCCCACAATGCGACCAATGATCCAAGCCGAGTCCACCATCTATCCGCTGTTCCACGGAAGGTAGCACTCTGAGCTGTCCCAAAGTGTAGCACAAATCTCATGAAGCTCGTAGGGTAGTAAGTATTGGTCTACCTTTACCCCTGAAGGTATCCATAGGCACTGATGAGAATAGTATGGCACCTGAAGGATCTGTGCTAGTGTCCTGGTGGAAAAGCAGATCTGTGTGTCCATGACCCTACTCTCGAGAATGAGTCTGAAAGGACGACCATGTCCCTCGGCCTCCTCGACCGACATGAGGTTATTGAAGAACAACCTCACTAGCTCAAGGTAGACGGGCAAGTCCGCCGTATAGAGATGAGTCCACCCTAGGGTATCGAATCTCTGTCGAATCCTGAATACCCTCAGCTCCCTTAAGTGAAGAAGCCGCCCGTACTTTATGTGGCAGTAGCCGAAGTACGCCCGCAGAACTCGCCCGGGGCGTACCGAAACTCTAGGTTGAGCTCGACCCGCCCCCCCCCCCCCCAGCACCGACTATCCAGCCTCAGCCTCGTCCACCTCTCTGCATGGTGTGATGTCTATGGAAAAGACAAAAAGACATTGCTTGTTAGTGTTGTTTCGAAAATTCAATCAGAAGGGCATTTTTGTAATTTTCATCAGAATTGAAAATTTGGGGAAAATGAAAATTGAACATACTAGCATGTGCATAATACTTGGAATTGCATGACTATAAAGTTTATTTGAAGAAAATCGACCAAAATCTCGGTCTAAAGTTGAAAATTCAGCAAGAAGGAATTTGGGGATTTTGAGTTTTAGGTCAAAATTGGATTTTTGAAAATTTTGAAATTGGTAGAATCAAATTACATGAACACATTCACAATATCATTTTGAGCATGTAGCATTTGATTTTGTGCGAAAACTCCAAGCGGTTTGTGAGAAATCGAAATTTTTCTAAAGTTAACGATTTCGGTTACAAAAGCGATGTGAAAGTGCAAGATTGTGTTAGAACTTGTTGTTTAAGCATGACATTGTGCTAAAAACCTAGGGAACATGTTTCTAAGTGTTCCTAAGCATGATTTCTAGCAATAGACACAAGTAAAACATGGATTTTGATGAAATGCAAGCATGAGAAGATGAAATTGAAAGTGAATATAAAGATTTACCTTGTGTGAAGATGAATGATGTTGTAGTGTTGTTGTTGAAGAACCAAACTACTTGGAAATCACTTAGAAGGACCTTAGCACTTCTTCCCCAGAGCTCCCTCTCAAGTTGGCAAAGTTTGGAATGAGTTTGAATGGGTTTTTGGCACTTAAAACCCTGAAATTCGCGTGCTGTAAGCATTGGTTGACTGATTGGTCGACTAGACCACTCGACCAACCACTCGACCAATGGACCCATTAGCTCAATTTTCTGTTGAATTTTGGAAAATTTTATTTTTGTCCCATGATTGATTGTTTGATGACTAAATGGATGTATTTAAGCATGATTTAAGATTCTTAATCATTTGGACTTGTGGATTATGTCGAAACTTCGAAATCCGGTGTTTTTGACATTTTGGTTTTTGCAGTATGGTTACGTTAAGAAGTGGGCATGGTGAATCCAGTGGTCACGGAAGTGGCGAGATACCAATAGGTGGTCATGATCAACAGACCAACACTGGTGACCAAGGTACACCTGATATACCCGGTGCCCCGAACGTCGAAAGCTTTAACGATATTGCCAACATTATGGGCAATATGATGCAACAGCAAGCAGCCCAGTTCAATCAGATGCTAACGGGTTTCATGACTCTGCACCATGAGACTCATGCCGGTGCCAACGGAATTCCTCATGCCGCAGTTTTGAATGCAGGAGGATTAGCCGGAACTCCTCATACCCGTTTGATGGAGAGTTTCCTGAAGCTTCAAGTGCCCAACTTCACTGGAGTATCCAAGGATATCTTGTTTCCTAACAAGTGGCTACGTGAGTTGGAAAAAGCTTTTTGACACCTACAATGTACTGAAGCCTAGAAAATTTTGTTTGCTGAGCAGAAGCTGCAACATGAAGCTGACGCTTGGTGGACTTCCACTTGGCCTATTTTGGAAGGTTTGCATGTGGGCGTTGTGTCGTGGGATTTGTTCAAGGAAGCTTTTTGCAAGAACTATTTCCCAGAAGAAGTGAATGATGTGAAGGAAGCTGAATTCATGGCTCTTACGCAGGGATCTCTGTCTGTGTTGGAGTACCAACAAAAGTTTGAGGAGCTTCACTTCTTTGCTCCTGACTCCTTGAAGCTTGACATTGCCAAAGCGAAGAAATTCTTCAAGGGATTGCGACTTGCAATCAGGGCATATCTCACTATTCAGCCTATTGAAAGTTATTCCCAGGTGGTGCAGAATGCCAAGAAGCTAGAAGAAACTGAAAAAGAGAATGCTAGAATGCAAAGACCTTGGTAGTCAAGGAATCCTGGATTTGCGGACCTTACTGATCTACGCTTTGTAAGACCTACGCCATACCCTACTCCTGCTTTTTAGTCTAGGAGTGTAGGTTAGAGTTCTAGATTTCAGCAGCTAGGCTAGTCTAGTCATTATGGTGGGAATCGGCCGCCGATGAATGCAAATACTAGACCGATGAATATGAATGATAGGCCTGTGAATTCTATTCCTAGGCCTTTGGATCAGAAGCCTCCAGTTGCACCTGTTCCTGTTGGATTCAGTAACCCTGTTTGCTTTTACTATAAGTAGACTGGTCACTTTGCTCGTGCCTGTCCTAAGAGGCCAGTTCAACAATCAACTCCTACAGTGAAGAGTACCCCTGCCCCTCCTTCTGGAAGAGTATTCAGTATATCTGGTACTGAACAGGATGCGAATCATGAAGTCGTTACAGGTACTTTAATTGTTGCTTCTATTCCTGCATTTGTCTTATTTGATACGGGTGCTTCTCATTCATTCATATCATTTGCATTCATCAAGAAGACTGACTTAGCACCTGAGAGTTTATCTAGTTGTTTATTGATTTGTACCCCTATTGGACCTGTTGTGAAACTAGATAAAGGATTAGTTAAGTGTCCTGTTTTGGTTGGTGGGAAGAACTTGGAAGCCAATTTGGTACTTCTGGATATGAAGGATTTTGATATCATTTTGGGTATTGTTTGGTTGACTACCCATAATGCTGTAATTCTTTGTTCTTCAAAGAGAATTCAATTTCAGATTAGTGGAAGTTCAATTTTTGAATTCCAAGGCGAGAAAGGAAGAATTTGTAAGAAGACTTTGTTTGCACTAATGCAAGTCTATGCATTAGTGAAAGGGATGCCATCTGAAGGAAAGGTTAAGGAAGGAAAGAAAGTAGAGGAAGCCAGGATTGTATGTGACTTCGTCGATGTCTTTCCGGAAGATTTATCGGGAGTGCCACCTGATAGAGAAGTGGAGTTTTCAATTGATTTAATCCCTGGTGCTGCCCTAGTATCTAAGGCTCCATATAGAATGGCTCCTACCGAGTTGGAAGAGTTGCAAAAGCAGTTAAAAGAACTTTAGATAGAAGTTTCATTCAACCTAGTGTATCACCTTGGGGTGCCCCGATCTTGTTTGTCAGGAAGAAAGATGGTAGTATGCGTCTGTGCATTGATTACCATGAGTTGAACAAGCTAACCATCAAGAATAGATACCCGCTGCCCAGAATTGATGATCTCTTTGATCAGTTGAAGGGTGCAGCAGTGTTCTCGAAGATTGATTTGAGGTCTGGATATCACCAATTGAAAGTGAAGTCTGGTGATATTTTCAAGATAGCATTTAGAACAAGGTATGGGTATTATGAATTTCAAGTCATGCCTTTCGGTTTAACTAATGCTCCTGTTGTGTTCATGGACCTCATGAACCGGGTATTTCATGATGTGCTTGATAAATTTGTGATAGTTTTCATTAATGACATCATGATTTACTTGAAGGATGAAGAAGAGCATGCAAGGCATCTAGATTTCACTTTGCAAAGACTGCGAGAAAAGAAGCTTTATGCTAAGTTTAGCAAGTGTGATTTTTTGCTCAAGAGAGTAGTATTCCTCGGCCATGTGGTTTCAGCTGAAGGTATTCATGTTGATCCCGAAAAGGTACAAGCAGTTGTTGATTGAGAAAGACTGAAGACTGTGACAGAAATAAGAAGTTTCCTTGGTTTGGTAGGTTACTACAAAAGGTTTATCGAGAATTTTTCTAGGTTGGCTACTTCCATGACTAAGCTGACTAGAAAGGAAGAGAAGTTTGTTTGGTTTGACAAGTGTGAGAAGAATTTCCAAGAATTGAAGAATAGATTGACAAGTGCCCCGGTTTTGACTATACCTGATAACTCCGGTGGTTTGACAGTCTACACTGATGTGTAGAAGATTCGTTTAGGTTGCGTGTTGATGCAACATGGTAAGGTCATAGCCTATGCTTCTTGGCAACTGAAAGATAATGAGCGGAATTACCCCACTCACAATTTAGAACTTGCCACTGTTGTCTTTGCTTTGAAGATTTGGAGACATTACCTCTATGGTGAGAAAATTTCTATTTTCACAGATCATAAAAGTTTGAAATACTTCTTTACCCAAAAGGAGTTAAATATGAGACAAAGAAGATGGTTGGAATTGGTCTCTGATTATGATTGTGACATTCAGTATCACCCAGGTAAGGCGAATGTGGTTGCTGATGCTCTTAGCAGGAAAAGTTAGAAGAAAGTATTGGACTTGAATGCTCTGAGTCAACCTCTGTTGTCTTCGATTTCAGATTTTGGTTTGGAAGTTGTCCCTAAAGGTTCGGAAGTTGTTTTGTCTGCTATGACGGCAAGATCCACCCTCAGAGACAAAATTGTTGCTCTGCAAGGTTCTGATCAGGAATTTAAGGAAAAGATTAAGAAGATTTCTTCAAATCTTGATTTAGACCCTGACTTTGGTATATCTATGGATGGTGCCCTATTGTTTAGAGGTAGACTTTGTGTGCCAGCTAATGAAGGAATGAAGAAAGAGATATTGAAGGAAGCACACCAGTCGATCTTTACAATACACCCTGGAAGCACAAAGATGTATAAAGACTTAAGAGAACATTTTTGGTGGATTGGTTTGAAGGCCGATGTTGATGATTTTGTTGCCAAGTGTGAAACTTGCCAACATGTGAAAGCCATTCATCAACCCCCATCTGGATTACTTCAGCCTCTTCTTATTCCTAGTTGGAAGTGGGAAGATATCTCTATGGATTTCGTGACTAGCTTGCCTTGGACAAGTAAAGGTAATGACACTGTATGGGTAATTGTCGATAGGTTGACCAAATCAGCCCATTTCATTCCTATGAAGATCACTCATACTTTGGATAAGCTAGCTCGGCTATATGTGGACAATGTAGTTCGTCTGCACGGAGTGCCAGTGAGTATTGTTTCTGATCGTGATCCTAGGTTCACCTCAAGGTTTTGGAACAGTTTGCAAAAAGCCTTGGGAACCCAATTAAACTTGAGTTCAGCTCGTCATCCACAGTCTGATGGACAATCTGAGCGGACAATTCAAACCTTGGAAGATATGCTTAGATTTTGTGTAGTGGATATGGGTGGAAATTGGATTGAACACTTAGCTTTGGTTGAGTTTGCCTAATTGGAAGTTCAGTACGCTTTCAATTTCGAAGGACGAAATTTCTTTTAAGGGGGAGAGAATGTGAAATCCACCCCTATCCTAACCCTAACCCTGATCCGGAAACCCGGTTGTTTTTAGGTCCGAAGACCCGGAGTAGAGGAAGAAGCCAACTTTGGGCCATCTCAGTAGAAGACATGGTGTTTGACTCTGAACCCATGGATGTTGATGATGATGTTCCAATCTTGGAAGTCTGTGAAGATTTAGAAAGGAAGTTGCACCTGTTTGAAGATGAGATTAGTTGAAGGACTTGGAGTATTACCTGACTTGGTTTGAAGGCAATTCTACACACTAGGTATGTCACTTGATGTGTGAGCAAAAGCCCTTGAGGTTAAGTGTCCATTTGATCCTTCAATTCCCTGTTTGAACTTTGCTGACCTGATTGGTCGACTGGGTCAGTAGACCAATCAATCGACCAATGGTGTGTTAAATCCGAGAAACTCCAATTTTAGGGTTTTTCACTCTCTATTTAAACACACTTTGTGTTTCTTAGTGTCCTCTGCCTCCTAAACACTTTGAGAACGTGGGAAGACTCATTTGAAACTCTTTTTGGTGATTTCGAAGATTCCTCTGCAAGATCTGAAGTCTCTCATCTCCGATCTGTCAGTCTAAGGTTAGTATCTCTTCTGTATTGTAAATTATTCTTTCTTCGATCTTGTTCTTGATTGAGATTGAGAAGAAGATGCTGCATTCTTACAACCATCTCTTCCATGATCTCATTCTGTCTTTAGGGTTTATGTTCAGCATAGAGATCTCAACCCTAATTCTTGTTAGATCCGTTTGAAACCCTAGTTCTTCATATGGATCTGATTTCATAACCATTTAGATTTAATTTTCATAACATACTTGTACTTGATTATGATTACCTTTTTCTTGGATGAGATCTAAATCATCCCTTGTCTCTTTTGTGAGTTCAATAGTTTATTTTTAGCGAATTCTAGGGTTTTTCTCCCAATTGGGGAAAACCATGATTTTAATTGAAGGTAATGTTTTTGATCATTATTAGTGCCTGATCTTTACTCCCTTAGTGTTAGAATACTGTCGTATAGTTTTCCTCCAAGTTTCATGAAGTTCCGAACCCAGTAGATTGAGTTTCGGATCAGAATTTCCGTACTTGCTTCGTACCGACTCTATTGGTTGATTGATTGGTCAACTGGGTCAGTAGACCAATCAATCGACCACTGAAGACAGTAGCTTTGTTTTTCACTCAGTTTGATTCGTTTGCTCTCTGATCTTTTAGGCATCTTTCCTAATGTTGTATCTATGATTGTTAGGGGTTTACTTACTAAGTTTGGAGCCTCTTTCTTTGATCTTTGGATTATCTTCGACGATAATCAAGGTAAGAACGGTTATTTCATAATAACATAGATCGCATACTCTTGGGTTTCTAACTTAAGAAACTCTAAGTTTAACTATTGTTCTTGTATTTTATATTTTTGATGTACTACTGTAAGTACAGTAGCACTTCACTTGTGTATTCTTTTTCATTATTTAAGTTTATATGAAATGCTTATTACTATACATTGTTTAATGATTAGATTATGCTGTTTCATTCTCTTTGTATGATGAGTTGTTGAATTTGTATGTCATGACTGATCTGAGAATGTGTTTGACTAGGTATGGTTTATGATTGAGGGGTGTCCTTTTAACACTTCTGTCCATGGACATTATCCAAAATAGTATGGGATGTTTCCGGGGTTGCCCATTGACGCTTTCCCGAATCATTGGTTGTCATACCTAGGACTGTCTAGCAGTGTTTGGCTAGGATGTCCCCGTTATATCGAACCCGAATCAGAAGGGTATTGAGACCGAAAGACCCGTGGCAGCAATGGGGATTCATGGGCGCCGGTAACCAACCCGTGAGAGGACGGGAATCACATTGTGGGGGCCATTTATTGGAGGGTTGGATATGGATAGAGTTGGGCTCATGGGCACTCAAGACCGGTAACCAACCTGTGAGGGGACATGAGAGCTTCATGTTTACCATATGTGGATAACCAATAGGGTTGATGAGTCCGTAGTCCGAGTTGGTTGTAGCCATAGGATATGCTGACTCTAGTGGAAAGGATACCGAAATGGATCGCCAGGGGCGAGGAATGGACGTATCTGGACCTGAGTTGATGTAACTGAGTAGATGACTTGCATTGGGCTAGGCTTAACCCTGACATGCGCTAGTACTTAGACCAATGGTGATGTGAGAGAGCGGTGACTTAACCCCCAGCCATGGAATGTCCCAAGGGATGAAGGACCCATTACCAACCGGAGCCGAGTGACTGAGACCTTCCCAAAGAAGTATGGTGCTATGACTTAAAGCATGTTTGCCAATAGAGACCAGCATACATAGAGTTTAGATGCATACATACATTATCTGTTTCATATTTCATTGCATCTTGTTATGATCTGTTGTATGTTATTTATGTTGTTATGAGTTAACTTGCCTTGCTGAGTTCATTCGAACTCACTCCTTTTTGTGCAATCTTTTGTTAGATTATTCTACAGGTACTAACTACTATGAATAGTACGATGAAGCGCAAACCGATGAAGCATACTTCACACAAAGTGCTGGAAACTATGAAGATCACATTGATGATCCCTCAAGCGATCAAGTTGCATACTACAGTTAGGCGTAACGTAGAGTTGGAACATCTATGTTGGATTGATGAAGTCCACTCTTTTGAAGATGTTATCTATAGGATAGAAAACTCGTAATTCAGTTGACTTTCTTTCTTTGTTTTCCTTTAAACTCAGTTGTAATTCTTTTTAGACTTACGTACTACACTCCGTTGTAACTATGGAGTGAGTTTCCGCCTCACTCTACTGCTTTTTTATTTGCTTACATCTAGTATCATTTCCGCACTCTGATTATACTAATTCACATTTCCT
This sequence comes from Hakea prostrata, assembly GCF_041222555.1. Taxonomy (NCBI): domain Eukaryota; kingdom Viridiplantae; phylum Streptophyta; class Magnoliopsida; order Proteales; family Proteaceae; genus Hakea; species Hakea prostrata. Next base: position 49,107,572 of record NC_142606.1, on the reverse strand, counting down.
GATTAGATCTTTTATTTATAATATTACACTTGATTTTATCCGTTCATGATTACGTTATTGCATATGTGAGAGGATGATTTCCTCGATACTTGATCTTCAGGGCTGTGGATCACACACCCGGGTATGCCAGTTGGGGTACTGGCTGGGGGGATGTGACAGATTTTGTTTTGAACCTCTTAGAGAAGCCTGCGGGCATTCACGATAACCAAATTTGGGGCTTTTCTTTTGAGGCTTAGTTGGGATGAATTGTTGGTACTTTTAGGACCCATTACTATTAAATAGAAGACCCCAAAGTACTCTTGATTCAATCCGATTTTGAATCAGAGGTGAAATATGAATTTTTGCTCAAAACTAGGTTGATGGTGGGCTTATCAGCCATTCAACCAGACCTGTAAGCCTATGCAACCGGCCATTCAACCAGTCATATCCGGGAAGTGTGCTTTGTACCTCCTTTGAATCCCAATTGGTTCCAATTAATACTTACTCTTTTTTCTTATGCAACTAGGGTTATTTTGAGTCTAATTACATATTCTTGGGTGTGTTTTATGAGTCTTTGGAGAGTGTAACTAACTTCAAAGTGAGGAATATACTTAACCATGTATTGTATGTTTTATAATGTTATTTCAATTTCATTACTAATATCTTGCTTTATTTTTTATATTTATTATCATGTGATTGTGTGTGTGATTTTGCGCGTATGAAATGTAAGAATATATGGTTGTTTCTATTTCTTTTCGAATCTTGTGGTTGATGATATGAGAATGTGTGGGATTGGTTTGAGACTTAGCTCTCTGATTTCTACTTACCAATTAGGGTTGTGGGTTCACCCATTACCCTAGTGACCTATATGAATGTGCATCTACACCTAGGTACATGAATACTAGGTGTCACATCCACCCAGCCAGTACTCTACCTGGCATACCCGAGTGTGTGATCCACAGCCCCAAAGACCAAGTATCGAAGAAATCATCATCCCACATATACAATAACATAATCATGAACAAGATATAATCAAGTAACATTGTATAAATAAAGAGATCAAGATAAGAAGAGAGAATGACAATATAATCAGAGTGCAGAAAGAATGATATCAATAAAATAATCAAAATGTAGAGTGTGTGGAAAATCACTCCACAACTACAGCGGAAATGTAGCTTGAAACTAAAAGGAAAAGATTACAACTGATTCCGAAAAGAAAGGAAAGAAATAAAGAAACAAAACTAAGGTCTCTTCCGTCTTATAAAGAATGCCATCACAAACATAAACTCGAGAAACTAAACACGGCCACTTCCAATCCAAAACAGGGCTAATCCTGGTATGCAACATGATCACACGAGGTATATTCACCGTAATCTTCGTAACCACTAGCACCTTGAGAGTAGTATGCATCATCGGCTTGCGCTTCATAGTATTGGCCATCATACTCGTCAATACCTGTAGAATAATCTAACAAAGATATTTGCAAAAATGAGTGAGTTCAAAAGAACTCATCAAGGCAAGTTATTCCATAGCAACTTAGTAAAGCATGATAATTGCAACATAACAGATGCAATATGATATGAAACAGACAATGCATGTATGAATCTAACACTATGTATGCTGGTCTCTAAAGGCAGACATGCTTTAAGTCACAGCACCATACTCCTCTGGGTCTGGTCCAAATCACTCTCTTTCGGTTGGTAATGGTCCTGCATCCCTCGGGACATTCTATGGGTGGGGTTTAGGTCACCACTATCTCACGCCACCGTTTGGTCTGAGTACTGGTGCATGTCAGGGTAAAGCCTATCCAAATGCAAGTCATCTACTTGGTTATATCAAGTTAGAGTTAGATACATCCATTCCTCGCCCCAGGCGATCCTTTCCAGTATCCTTCTCACTAGAGTCAGCATATCCTATGGCTACAACCAACTTGAACTACGGACTCTCTCACGGATATAACTCACCGGTCTTGAGTGCCCATGAGCCCAAGTCTACTATTTGCAATCCTACCAATGAATGGCCCCCACAATGTGATTCATGTCCTCTCACGAATATAACTCACCAGTCTCAAGAGCCCACAAACCTACATTGCTACCACGGGTTACTCGGTCTCAATACCCTTCTAAACCGGGTCTGATATAACAGGGACATCCTAGCCAAACACCACTAGACAAGCCCTAGGTATGACAACCAATAATCTGGGAAAGCATCAAAGGGCACCATCGGAAATGTCCCATACCATTCCCACTGATGTCCATGGACAAAAATGTCAAAAGGACATTCCCCAATCCCAAATCATACCTACTTAATCAAATTCCCAATTCAGTCATAACATACACAACCGATATTATATCATATAGAAAGATCAACATATAAACATGATCAATCGAATATGTAAATGACAAGAATAAGTATTCATACATGATTCAAGTAATAAAGAGATACATGAACAAGGTACTACTGTACTTGAAGTACATATAGCAGTAATATCATACTAAGAAAAATATAAGAATGGTAGTAAATTTTAACAATTCCCAAATTAGAAACTAAGATTCATGCAATCTATGTTAATATGGAAACAACTGTCCTTACCTTATTTAGATTCAAAGATATTCCGGAGGAACAAGAGATCAAGTCCAAATTTAGCAAATAAACCCTAGACAAGCATAGATACAACATTAGGAAAAAGCCCTCAAAGACTGGAGGTCAAACGGATCAAATCGAAAGAAGGAATCAATGCTGTCCATGCCTAGCAGACTAGTCCAGTCGACCAGGTGAACAGTACTCGTACCCAAAAGCTGATTTTTTTTATCTGAAACTCAACTTCCGGGATTCGAAACACTCCGAAATTTCAAAGGAATCTTAGGAACAATAACCTAAGACTAACTAGCATAGATTACACACCAAACGATGATCAAAACCATGACTTTCTGTCACATCCACCCAGCCGGTACCCTACCTGGCATACCCGAGTGTGTGATCCACAGCCCCGAAGATCAAGTATCGAGGTAATCAACCTCCCACATAGACAATAACATAATCATGAACCATAATAATCAATGTGCAAAAGATAAACAAAAGATCCAAATAAGGAAAGAATAAATCATATATCATCAGAGTACGGAAGACAATCAAAATGTCTAAATCAATTAGTAAAGTGAGGCGGAATCCCACTCTACAATCAGCGGAAAAGTAGTACTAAAAGAAAAGGAAAAGGAATGAAAAATAATCCCAATAGCAGGTACAATAAGTAACTAAATTGTTCTCAATCTTATAGACGACATCCCTATAAGTATAAATCTCAAAAATGGCTCAAGGGTGCTTCCACTCTATGGTCGGACTAAGCATCGTACGCAGCATAACCACCTGCGGAATCTTCAGTGTAATTGTCGTAACCGCAATCACCTTCCTGGAGATATGCCTCTTCTCCTTGCGCTTCTTCATACGGGCAGTCATGTACTCAGAACCTGTAAGGAAATTTAACAATACATTGTACAAAAGAAATGAGTTTCAAAGAAACTCAGTAAGGCAGTTAATCCATAACAACATAAATGGCAGGATTTCAAAGCAAAGTAAAATGCTATATGATATGAAACACATGATGCAATATGATTCTAACTCTATGTATGCTGGTGACATGCTTTAAGTCATAGCACCGTACTTCTTTAGGAAGGTCTCATCACACAACGCCTTTTGGTAGTGGGTACGGTATCCCTTGGGATATTCCATGGCTGGGGGTTAAGTCACCACTCTCTCACATCACCATTGGTCTAAGTACTGGTGCATGTCAGGGTCAAAGCCTAGCCAAATGCAAGTCTCCTACTCAGTTACATCAAGTCAGATCCAGATACGTCCATTCCTCGCCCCTAGCGATCCTTTCCGGTATCCTTCACAGTAGAGTCCTCATAGTCCCTGACTACGGACTCATCAACCCTATAGGTCATCCACATATGGTAAACGGGAAGCTCTCACGTCCCCTCATGGGTTGGTTACCGGTCTTGAGTGCCCATGAGCCCAAGTCTATCCATATGCAACCCTACCGATAAATGGTCCCCACAATGTGATTCATGTCCTCTCACGCTTGGTTACCGGTCTTGAGCGCCCATGAATCCCCATTGCTACCACGGGTCATTCGGTCTCAATACCCCTCCGATTAGGGTCTAACATAACAGGACATCCAAGCCAAACACTACTAGACAGCCCTAAATATGTCATCCAACAGTTTAGGAAGGTGTCCAAAGGGCATCTCCGGAAACATCCCATAATATTCCCGTAGTTGTCCAAGGATATAAGTGTCAAAAGGACACCTCCCCTTTCCAAACCATACTTAATCATACACAAGCATAAACCCATAACATCACATATATGGTAACTTCTTATATGGAAAGAAATAAATAATAACATCCAACTTGCATATATTTGGTAAGTAAATCATACATGAATCAATTTAGTAATAACAAGTAATGCTACTGTAATCAAAGTAGTTGCATCAGTAATATATATCAGTGTAAACATCTAATTAAGGAAATAAACTAACAAGATTCAAATATAGAAACTAGGATATGTAGTTAAGGAAATAACCATCCTTACCTTATATAACTCGCAGAGGAATCTTAGGGAATCAAGTAAGACCTTGACTAAACTTGGGAAGAGAGTCCTAAACAAGTATATATAACATATTAGGAAAGATACCTTGAAGGAAAGATATCAAAACATCCAAAACAGACCAAATATGAGATTGTTGTACTCATTGGTCGATTGACTTGGTCTACTGCCTCAATCGACCAATGAGTTGACCAACAGAGACATTGGCCTTCAAAAATTAGAGATTTAAGAATATGAAACCGAATTTGGTGGTTCAAAAGGGTACTAAACAAGGGGTAAACTACAATGGCAGTATACTAGTGTATAGAGGGCTTCAAAACACTAATCATATCAAGTCTTCAAATTATAAATTAGGAAACAAAAGTTATCATAATTAGATCAATCATGGTTCTTGAAGAATTCATAGTAAAAGTCATGGACAAGAACAATAGGATGATAGATAACTGATTGTGATAAAGAAATCATGAAAAGCATGCATAGATCTTTAAGAAAAATAGATCTAAGACTGAAGAACATGAATCTAAATAAGGAAAGTGAATGAATACATGTTTTCCTTCAAAAGCGAGTGATGATCTTGATGAAGATCATCCACCAAGATTTAGATCCTTAGGAAAAGAGAGGGAATGAGTACAATGATAGTTGCAACAGAGATACAACATCACTACTACTGTCCTCAATCATAAAAGGAAAGAAAAGTAATGAAGAATCAAAGATGAAACATAGAAGAGGATGATGACATACCTTTTTGTGTAAAAGCATGAGTTTTGACGAAGATCCGTCAAGATGATCACCAAGGATGCAAGGGAGATGACTTGCAGAGGGCTCTGGTACGTTCCAAAGAGTTTGGAGGTAGAAAATACGAAGTAGACTCGAGATTGGACTTAAATAGAGCAAGCAAAGACCTAATTAGCAAAATCAGATCATATTTGTCGATTGGATTGGTCGACTGGTCCAGTCGACCAATCAGAACAGCAAGTCCAAAACAGGGAAATGAAGGCTCAGATCAAATCCAAACATAAAGGGGTTTTGCACACACACCATGTGACTTACCTTGTAGGTAGAAATGCCTTCAAACCATGACAAAGAGCACTCCAAGTCTATCAACTAATTTCATCTTCATCAGAATGCAATTTCCATAAATGGAACACTAACATCAACACTCATGGATTCCAAGCCAGCCGCCAAGTCTTCTACTGAAATGGCCCAAAGCTGACTTCTTGCCTTACTTCGGGTTGTCGGACCTACAAACAATAGGGTTTCCGGGTCAAGGTTCGGGTTGGGTTTCACACTTTCTATTTTGAAAACTTGACTTTCTAATTTGATCAAAAACATGGCTTTCAATGAAAACAACTATGGATGCAAAGGAGAATGAAGGATTCACTCAAGAGGATCATTTGTAATAGATCGGAGATGAATACTAACATGGATTCAGATATAATATACTAAAGAAAATCAAATTAGAAGAATGATCATGGCTTTATGAAGAAATCATATAATCATGGCTAAGAATCAAGTATGAAATCCAAAGCATTAATGGAATGAATAGGGATTCATTCTCATCATAGGAGATTGTAGAAGAGGTGTTTGCAAGGTTGCAATACCTTCTTCATAATCACAACAAAGAGATTTGATCAGTACTAGAGTAAATCAAAGAGAAACATAAAGTTTACTAACCTTGAAGATGAACAAGAGAAGAGGAGCTTTAGATCTTGTAAGAGTTCTTCACAATCACCAAGGAAAGGCTTTGAGAGAGGCTTCCCACGTTCTCTAATGGTTTTAGAAACAAAGGACGCTAAGAAACACGAAGTTCTATTATATAGAGCACCAAAAGACCTAAAAATAAGATTTTCTCGGATCTTGACAACAGCTGGTAGCCTGGGCTGGTCGACTAGCCAGTCGACCAGGGCGATCGATTGGCTCGATCGACCAGAGCGATCGATTGGCCAATCGACCAGTAAGCGATCGATTGGCCGATCGACCGGGCAGTCGACCAAGCTAGGACAGCAAGCTTGAGATAGGGAATTGAGGGCCTAAATTAACTCAAATTCAAGTGGGCTTCTCCCAACTCAACAATTGACTTACCTAGAACAGAGGAATGTCTTCAAACCATGTTCAAAAGTGCTTTTGGTCCATCAACTAATCTCTCCTTCTTCAAGGTGTAGTTTCTTATCAAACACTGCCAAAACTTCCAAGTATGGAGCACCATCATCAATCTCCATGGGTTCAGGGTCAAACACCATGTCTTCTACTGTGATGGCCCATAGTTGTCTTGTTCCTTCACTTTGGGTCTTCAGACCTACAAACAATAGGGTTTCTAGGTCAAGGTTAGGGTTGGATTTCACACTAGATGTCCAAAAGTATTTGGTTAGATAACCATATGAATACTACCTTTCCGGTAGGGTTGAAACTTGTTAACCTGTGATGTCAATGACTAGGTCCTACCAAACAAACCCATTATCATCATAGAATGGTAAGATTGCATATAATAGATAGGGGCTCATGCAGGCTCAAGATGGTTACCCAACCCATGAGAGGACATGGTGAGCATCATGTCCATTATGTAATAACCCCCGTAAATTCTAACCCAAAATCCGTATTGCAGGTCCAATAACCAGTAGGTCAAGCTGGGTTAAGTTGTGGAGTGTCTGGATAGAAGTCCATGATCCATACCCTGAACCCATGGATTTGGATTCTCTTGATGAAGAACTTGCCTTATTGGGAAGTTGTGTGAAATCCGGCCCAAACCTAGCCAGGACACCCTATTTCTTTTGGGTGAAGAAATACTTGTTTAATGTTAGACCTTGATGTTGGACCTTGTTTTTAGTGTTACTATCTTTGAAAGCCTTAGGAAGTCATGTCAGACCTTTCCCAAAGTGAAGGAAGAGGTCTCTATGGGCCCTCTCTGTAAAAGACATGGTATTTGACCCGAAACCCATGGATATTGTTGATGGTGCTCCATACTTGGATCCATTGTCAGTGTTAGTTAAGAATCTGCAGCTTGAAGAAGGAGAGCTTAGTTGGTGGACCTAATGCACTCCCGGACATGTTTTGAAGGTAATTCCCTGATATAGACTTGTTGATTGACTTGTAGGAGAAAATCCACCTCAATTCGAGTTGATATTGACCTCCAATTCCCTCCCCCAAGTTGTTGTTCTTGTCTGGTCGATTAACCAGTCTACCAGTCAGTCGACCAGAGGATTATAAGCCTGAGAATTTTGGGGTTTTTGGTCATTTTGGGTTCTTTTTAAAGGGGACTTCGTGGTTTTAAACCCATTCTATTGCTGGGACTATTTTGGGATGTGGGAAGGCTCCTCTTAGGCTCCTCCTTGGCTTGGGCGATGATCTTCTACAAGGATCATTGTTCCTCTTCTCTAATTCCACCTTCAAGGTCTATTCTACTCTCACCTCTTCTCTTTCTTTCTGTTGAAACCATGAAGATGGTGCTACAACCTTGCAAACACCACTTCATGTGTTTTCCCCTTTCATTTGCTTAAACCCCTCTCAACCATTGATGTTATGCTCCCCATTTCGATTCTTGTCTATACATTACCATGATTTTCTTGATCTCAACTTGATTTCTTCACATAAACTGATTTCTATTGTATGCTAAGTCTGATTTTAGGTTAGTATATGATTCTAATCTATTGCATATCAATTCCCCTAGCTGATTCCCAAATGTTCCTTGCATTTACATATAGTTTCATTGATGCCTATGATTCTTGCATATAAAACTTAGGGTTTCAAATTGGGGGTTTTCAATTGGACCATTGGATTATGCTAATTCTTGCTAGATAGTGTTCTTATACTGCTACCATCAATCCCTCCAAGTTTCGGAGCAATCCGAGCTCCGGAAGTTAGGTTTCGGACCAAAAATCACTATTCAGCCCTGTTACTATTCATCCGGTCGACTGAGTCAGTCAACCAGCCAGTCGACCAGCTGAGTACAACAACCTTGTATTTGCTCGATTTTCTCCGTTTGAACTCCGATTTGATTGATTCCTTCTCTGATGCTGCTCATATGTTGTCTAGGGTACAAGTACTAAGTTGGGGACTATTCTAAGTGATCTATGGGATTAGTTTCGACTCAATTAAAGTAAGGACGGTTATTACCATAATTACATGGATTATGTGAATATTACTTTTATGATTGGAAACTTAGTATACTCACCTTCTTTATCGTATTTCTTAGAATATATGACTGCTATAAGTACTTCAAGTACAATAGTGCTATGTTTATCTATTCTTTTGTTATCATGAATGTTCATTCTTGTTAATTACATATGCGATTGATCATATTTTATTGAATATCTTCTATATGATGAAATATCATTTGTATATGATGTGATGGAATTGGTAATGTGATTGAATAGGTATAATTTGGGATTGGGGAATGTCCTTTTGACATTTCTATCCTTGGACATCAGAGGGAACAGTATGGGATGTTCTCTTGGATTATTGGATGACATACATAGGACTTGTCTAGTGGTGTGGCTAGGATGTCCCTGTCGTATCAGACCCGAATCGGAAGGGCATTGAGACCGAACGACCCGTGGTAGTAGTATGGTTTGATGGGCGCTCAAGACCGATAACCAACCCGTGAGAGGACATAAATCATGCTACGGATACCTGAAAGGGACCATTTATTGGTAGGGTTGCAAATGGCTAGACTTGGGCTCACGGGCGCTCAAGACCAGTAACCAACCCGTGAGAGGACGTGAGAGCTTCCCATCTACTATTTGTGGATGACCAATAGGGTTGATGAGTCCATAGTCCGGGACTATGCTGACTCTAGTGTAAAGGATACCGGAAAGGATCGCCCGGGGCGAGGAATGAACGTATTTGGATCTGACTTGATACGACTAAGTAGATGACTTGCATTGGGCTAGGCTTTACCTTGACATGCGCCAATACTTATACGAATGGTGATGTGAGAGAGCGGTGACTCAAACCCCAGCCATGGATTGTCCTGAGGGATGCAAAACCCAACTACCACTGGCAGAGCCCAAGATACCTAGATGGTTGAGGGAGAGTGACTTGACCTACCCAAAGAAGTATGGTGCTATGACTTATAGCATGTCTGCCTATAAAGACCAGCATACATAAAGTTAGTTTTGTAATGCATTGTCTGTCTCATATCATATTGCATCTGCTATGTTTTGCTATCATGTTATTTATGTTGTTATGGAATAACTTGCCTTGTTGAGTTCTTTTGAAGTCACTCCTTTTTGCAACATCTTTTGTTAGACTTATCTACAGGTACTATTGACTACGATGGTCAACACTTTGAAGACCAAGTTGGTGACTCATACAATACTGGTTACAACAACTATGTTGGTGAAGGCTACCAATATGAGGTTGTTTCTTCTCTGGAGTAGTTAGGATTTTGCACTTGCGTGCCAGCGATGGGATATCGTCCCATTTTCTTTTGACCTTGTATTTGATTCATTGAGACCATAGTTTAGTATGTTCCCCTTTCACCTTGGGAACTAGTTGTAACCTTTACTTTTATTCGATCTACCTTTTGTTGTTATTGTAGAATGGGTTTCCCCCTTCATTTCGTACTTTGATTATTTATTCTATTGGTATCATTTCCATACTCTGATGTTCTTTTGTGATCCTTCTGTGATCCTTCTTGACTTTTATTATTAAATTACTTGAATACAAAGATTTGTTCTTGCTTTTTGATTATATTATTGTGCTAAGTGGTTATGATCATTCCTAAACTGGATCGTCCGGACCGTGGATCAGTTCCCTAGGTAATCTAGATAGGGTATCCCCTGGGTGCATTTTGCGGGATGTGACAAGTTGGATCTCTGGTTCAAGGCATGGGGTGTTTGGAGATGACTGGAATGAAGGTAAGACCTCCCCTATGTGTTGATTAGGGTTAGGTTGAGGTTGAGAGTCAACCCCTTGAGCAAAGCACCCTTGTATAGAAATGTACTAGGGGGCGGTTGCTTAAGGAGGTTGATTGGGCCAATCAACCGCCCCAAACGATCGCCAGATCCTACTTGTGGGATTTTGCCTTAATTTTGCCCCTGTTCTCTATAAATAGCAACCCTCACCCTATCAACATATTATTATATTCAGGATTGCAATTTTGGATGGTTAGGTAGCAGTGGAGACATGCTAGAAGGTGATTGAAATGCAGATTGTGATCTAGAATCTCCTCCCCTCTATTCTTGCTGATCTGGTTGAGGTAGGTGAATCTCCATTCACTCGTTATCTTTTTTTCAGCAATTGAATGAGGTAGATCTATCCCCATTTTGTTAGTGGTTACCTATCTTGTTAGTTGTATCCCCTTTTCAATGTTCTTGAGTGGATCTTGTCTGAAAATGAATCACTGCATTCGAATAAATGATGGATCTAATTAGGGGAGATGAATTGGGTGACGGATCTATGTTAATTTTGGGTTTTTGATTTAGCCCTTGGTTATAGACTTGTTAGGTCTGAAATTTAGATTGAGATTATCCCAAAATTGGATTGAAATTGGATGATCAAAAACCTGAATTTTGGATTTGAAACAGTCTATTTTTGGGGCGGTTGCTCAAGGCGGTCGCTTGAGCCAAGCAACCGGATGGGTCACAGTAGCAATGTGGCTTTTGGCTTTTAGTCCCTTTGACTCATGTAACTTATATAATCTTGTAACCCTGTTTATAGGTGTTCTCTGTTTCTACTGGAAGTCTATAATTGTAATTGGTTTGCTCTCTAGGAAGCGTTTACTTAATTATAGGTAAGGATATACATTCTTGCCTTTATGCAATAACATGTACATGATAGATCAATTGCTTTCTTTACTCTTCTTTAATCATGTACCTTGCTATACCTGTATAAAGCATGATGATATTATTGTATACTTGCTATTTGTGATGTTCTTTTATCTACTTTATTGTTTATGATATTGAATGACTGGTTGTGGTATGATGGTGAATGATGTATTGTAGTTGATATGGAAAGGGTATTCCATTGGGATATCTTGGCTTGAGATATCAGAGGGCTGTGGTATGGGACACATGCTCATTGATGCCTCTGGCACTATCATGACTACTGGATGACATACTTAGGGAGTCTACTATTGCATGGCTAGGTACCCCACATACTACTACCCTTTCAGTAGGGGAATTGAAGGCGGATGACCCGTGACGATGGTGATATGACTCTGTTTCATCCTACAGCGGTAACCAATCCGTGCGAAGATTCATTGGTCCACTGTTGTTCATGCAATGGTAGAGTTGCATATGTTAGGGTTGGGCTCATGGACGTCCAAGGAGCAGACCGGGTGTCGTGAGGAGTCATGAGAGCATTCCGCCCCAACAATATGTGGATAACCATAGGGTTAAGGAATGGAGTCCAACAGCGGTAGCTAATCCGTGAGGGTTCTCATTCCTAGGTTGCGAAGGATACGGAACTGAGTTAGTTGGTGCCATAGGGGAAGTATTTGGACTTCATGTAGTGTGTTGCCAGTATGACTTGCATTGGATTAGAAAACCCAACATGCGCCAATACTCATTGCCAATGGTCGTGGTAAGAGAGTGTTGACTTAATCCCAGCCATGGATGCCTAATGAGGACTTTACCCCTTTACCCAGGATCCCAACAGAGGTAACCAGTCCGTGAGGGATCAGAGTGACTAGACGTACCCAGAGGAGGACTGACGTTATAACTTCAAGCATGTCAACTATCTAGAGACTTGCATAGTTAGATCGTAGTAGCATTCATACTATTACATATCATTCATATCATATATGCATTGCTGATTGTGTTGACATATGGATGAGAAATGTGTTATCCTTACTAAGTTCATTAGAACTCATTCCTTTTATTTGTATATTATATTAAACTACACAGATGGTGGCCCGTCGTCGGAAGTTGGAGTGGATTCGTATGAAAGACCCTCCCATATGAGGAAGATGTGGCACCGCCAGTGGGAGATGGAGATAGCTTGTGCGGGAGTTCCTGCGGATGCATGGAGTGCACTTATAGCACCTATTGATGGACGAAGGAGACAGATTGCCAGACATTTTGCCGATCGTCTGGAGAAGAACTGGAGGACCCCCTTTCTTGTGATTCATAAGAATCATTTTCTAGCTTTAGAGAAAGAAACTGGAAAGAAGATAATTTAGTTTATTTTGTTTGCTTCCGCTGAACTCGTTATTCTTTTTGAACATTGATTCTTTCCTTGATTATTTTATTGGAGTAGTTGGACTCCTGTAATCCTTTTTATTAATTATTGAACTTGCTCTTGCTTTTGATTATCTATACTTGCATTTATTATTATTGATGGTTAAGACCATGGATCCTGTGACGGATCGCACCCACGGTTTGTCGAGCGGGTAACCGAGACTGGTGGGTGGAGTGTGACACATTATATGTGGATGACCACTGGGTTAGGGAATGGAATCCAAAAGATGTCTTCCGTTGAGGATACCATTTCTAGGGGGAAAGGATATCTAACAAAAAAGGCATTAGGCATGAAGGGAAATATTCAGACCATATGTAGTATGAGACCATAAGATTATGCATTGTGCCTAAAGTTGTCCTTGACACGCGTCAAATCTCATGCCAAACGGTGATTGTGAGAGAATGGTGACTTATACCCCCAACCATGGATTGGTATGATTTTACCCAACTACCGCGGAGAACCCAAAAGATGTGCTTGAGTGCCATGAGGGAGAGTAACTAAATCCGCCCAGAGGAGATTGATGTTTAACTTAATGTGTGTCTACCATAGAGACTTCATGATAGAGTTAGAAGCATAACATCATAATCATTCATTTATTATATTGTTATCATTAATTATATTATCATTATTAATCTTATATACGTGATGTGGGAATTTGTGAATGAATGCATGATATGATTGTTAAGTTGACCTCATTGAATTTTGTTGAACTCATTCATTTTATATGTATGTTTCTTTTAGAATATTCTGCAAGTTATGAGGACTCCATTCAAATGGAGGATTTGTCGCCAATAGATTATGATGGAGCGATTGGAGAGGAAGTGGACTTACATGAAGCTTTGTGCCTATGCCAGGACTGCTCCTATGGAGCTGGACTCCAATAGGGATCTAGTAGAGCTATGGGATTTTATGGTGTATTTCATGGCACTATTTTACATTTATACCCTTATATCCTTTGAGAAAGGAGAGGGCATTTTCTATCAAGATACTTAATTATTTCCACTACAAAACTCTTGTTTTCTTTCAAACTCTGATATTCATTTTGATTAACTTTAGACATGGATGATTGTAAATATTAATATTTCAAATTTTATAACTTAGTAAGTAAACTTGATTTATTATTGTCCTTGGATTACGCTATATCATATGTTTGTGAGGGTGTGTCACTGAACCTTGGTCCTGTAGTGTATCACCCCCACGGGTATTCGGATATGATCGGATCTAGCTAGGTGGGGTGTGACAGTAACCCTGGCAAGTCATCTGGGACTTTTGTGCTGTTTTTAATTTCTAGAATGAACTAATTTAATTTTTATAGGGATTAGATGTAGCTTAATTTTGAATTTCCACTCTTGAATTTATCAATACAATTCTAAATATTATTTTCATTGATTGAGTATTTATTCCAATTCTTAATGCTTTTGATTAATTGGCCACTAATCAACTGATTCATTAATCATAATGAACTGATAGGGAATTTATGTATTTAGTTCATTGGAGTAAATGACATGAATTACATGTAGGATAGAGATACACTTACATGGTTTGTGTAGTTGTTACATGGGAATTCATAGAATTTAATGATCTCTTAATTGTTTTAATCCACATAGAAATATAGTGGGTTAGCAATTCAAGGAATTTCTATTCGTACTCGAAAGAGACTAGTAGATAGGGAATGGAATCTCAACTATCATTCAAAAAAAAAAAAAAAAGATTATAAAGATGGATCAAAGGGTGGGAGGGTTGGTTATGATGAAATCAGACCCCTAGGTTTTTAGCTATTAACAGATCTCAATTAAATTTTAATTTACAATTTAATCTGGGGTAGTTCTCTTTTTTATTATTTGTTCTAATAAAATTGGTATAATTAGTTTGGTACTTACTCTATAGTCCTTAAGAGAACGATTATTTCATCATTATATTACCTGTTACGGCAGTGTACACTTGCATTGTTATTTTTCACAACATTTCGTGTTGACACTATCATAACTTTGTAAGTAAGGACTTCTCCATCCTTAGTTCTCACAATAACTTGTTTCTCTACACATAGCATATTTTCCCGATACACAAATAACTAGTCCTTGCCTGCTATCACCTTAAAATCCATCATAGGTGTCTCAATTAGATGGGCAAGCAATTCCCTATCACTTATTTGCACCATATAAGGTTCAAACCATTGTCCAATTCTAATACCTCACTTGTAGGTGTACTAAAAATTAATCCACAAGCTAACCTCTTAGGTGTTATATCTAGCTTCTTGGCAAACTCGACTGATATGAATGAATGTGATGCACCAAAGTCAAACAACACTCTTGCAGGTATTGAAGATATGTTTTGAATACCGTAACTATATCAATTGCTACTTCTGCTTCTGATTGAGTTAACTTGTGAAACCCAACCCTAACCTTGACTCGGAAACCCTGTTGTTTGTAGGTCCGACAACCCGAAGTAAAGCAAAAAGTCAGTTATGGGCCATTCCAGTGGAAAACTTGGTGGCTGGCTTAGAATCCATGAGAGTTGATGTCAGTGTTCCATTTATGGAAACTGCACCCTGATGAAGATGGAATTAGTTGATAGACTTGGAGTACTCTCTGGCATGGTTCGAAGGCATTTCTACCTACTAGGTAAGTCACTTAATGTGTGTGCAAAACCCCTTTATGTTTGGATTTGATCTGAGCCTTCATTTCCATGTTTTGGACTTGCTGTCCTGATTGGTCGACTAGGCCAATCCAATCGACCAATGAGATCTGATTTTGCTGATTAGGTCTTTGCTTGCTCTATTTAAGATCTCGAGTCTACTTCGTATTTTCTGCCTCCAAACTCTTAACGTACCAGAGCCCTCTGCAAGTCATCTCCCTTGCATCCTTGGTGATTTTCTTGACGGATCTTCGTCAAAACTCGTACTTTTACACAAAAAGGTATGTAATCATCCTCTTCTATGTTCATCTTTGATTCTTCATTATTTTTCTTTCGTTTTCTAATTGAGGACAGTAGTAGTGATGTTGTATCTCTGTTGCAACCATCACTATACTCTTTCCCTCTCTTTTCCTAAGGATCTAAAGCTTGGTGGATGATCTTCATCAAGATCATCACTCGCTTTTGAAGGAAAGCTTGTATTCATTCTCTTTCCTTATTTAGATTGATGTTTTTCAGTCTTAGATCTATTTTTCTTGAAGATCTATGCATGCTTTTCATGATTTCTTTATCACAATTAGTGATCCATCATCCTATTGTTCTTGTCCATAATTTTTACTATGAATTCTTCAACAACCATGATTGATCTAATTATGGTAACTTTTTTGTTTCCTAATCTGTGACTTGAAGACTTGATATGATTAGTGTTTTGAAGTCCTCTATATACTAGTATACTGCCATTGTAGTTTTCCCCTTGTTTAGTACCCTTTTGAACCACCAAATTCGGTTTCATATTCTAAAACTCTGATTTTTTTAAGGCCACTGTCTCTGTTGGACGACTCATTGGTCGACTGAGGCAGTAGACCAATCCAATCGACCAATGAGTACAACAACCTCATATTTGGTCTGTTTTGGATGTTTTGATATCTTTCCTTTTTAGTATCTTTCCTAATATGTTATATACACTTGTTTAGGACTTTCTTCCCAAGTTTAATCAAGGTCTTACTTGATTTCCTAAGATTCCTTTGCGAGATATATAAGGTAAGAATGGTTATTTCCTTAATTACATAGATTGCATGAATCTAGTTTCTATATTTGAATATCATTGATTTGTTTCCTTAAATAGATTTTTACAATAATATACTACTGATACACTATCTTGATTACAGTAGCATTACTTGTTTATACTAAATTGATTCATGTATGATTTACTTACCAAATATATGCAAGTTGTATGTTGTTATTGATTTCTTTCTTTAAAAGAAGTTACCATATATGTGATGTTATGGATTTATGTTTGTGAATGATTAAGTATGGTTTGGAATGGAGAGGTGTCCTTTTGACACTTCTGTCCTTGGACAACTACAGGAATATTATGGGATGTTTTCGGAGATGCCCTTTGGACACCTTCCTAAACTATTGGATGACATATTTAGGGCTGTCTAGTAGAGTTTGGCAAGGATGTCCTGTTATGTCAAACCCTAATCGGAGGGGTATTGAGACCGAACGACCCATGGTAGCAATGGGGATTCATGGGCGCTCAATGTCACATCCACCCAGCCGGTACCCCATTTGGAATGCCCGGGAATGTGATCCACAGTCCAAGGATCAAGATTCGTAGGTCCATGCCTCCCACATACACAATGACACAATCATGAACATAGATAATCAAAGTAAAAACAATTAATACTAAGTATCATGAATAAGGTAAGATTAAATAAATCAGTGCGGAAGACATATAATATCAAAGTGTGAACATAATCATAAAGGTGAGAGAAGGTATGATAACCACCCTCTCAGAGCAGCGGAAAGAAAGTGTGATAAAGTTAATTACATGTCCAAGTATCTGAAAGATAAATCCAACAAGTTAATTACAGGCCCAAATACTCCAAAAATACACCAAGGAAATGGGGCACTAAGCTAGGTTTTCCTCTACTCTAATAACAGTCTCCTCAATGGTACGGATGAAGCAAACCCAGGTTTGCCGCTCCCTCACAACCGTGGGGCTAACCCTGGTGCGGATAGTAATCCTCCACGGCACCAACACTCGGATCTTCACAGATGCCACTACCCGAAGGGTAGTATGCGGAATCATAGTCCGTCTCAAAGGGGGTGCCATCATAATCTTCGGTACCTGTAGGATAATCTAAAAACATTTGTACAAAAGGAATGAGCTCGAAAAACTCAGCTAGGCAGTTATTCCATAATTAGAAATCATACACATACAGAACATACATAATGCAATGTGATATGGAACATATGATGTAGTATGATTCTAACTCTATGAATGCTAGTCTCTAGGGTAGACATGCTTAAGTCATAGCACCATACTTCTTTGGGTGGTCAGTCACTCCCCCTCAATCATACAAGATATCTTGGGTCTACTAGGGAAGTTCGATAAAGTCATCTCAAAAACCATGGTAAGGGAATAAGTCACCGCTCTCTCACATCACCGTTTGGTATAAGTACTGGTGCATGTCACAGTAAAGCCTAGCCCAATGCAAGTCATCTACTCAGTCGGTCAAGTCAAATCCAGATACGTCCATTCCCCGCCCCCAGCGATCCTTTCCGGTATCCTTCACACTAGAGTCAGCGAAATCCCGGATTTCGGTCTCATCAACCCTATTGGTCGTCCACAAATAGTAAACGGGAAGCTCTCACGTCCTCTCACGGATTGGTTACCGGTCTTGAGCGCCCGTGAGCCCAAGTCTAGCCATTTGCAACCCTACCAATAAATGGCCCCTTTCGGGTATCCGTAGTATGGTTTATGTCCCCTACCGGATTGGTTACCAGCCTAGAGCGCCCATCCAACCATACACTACCACGGGTCGTTCGGTCTCAATGCCCTTCCGATTCGGGTCTGACACGACAAGGATAAATCTAGCCAACCAACTAGACAGTCCTATGTATGTCATCCAATAACCCGGGAAAGTGTCAATAGGCACCATCGGAGAACATCCCATACTATTCCCTCTGATGCCTAAGGACATAAGTGTCGATAGAACACTCCCCAATCCCAAGTCGTACGTAAACAATCACATATTCACGTTCATCATCTTTCATGCATCCAATACATCTTATCATAAAAGTTAAATCATGATATTGAAATGAATCATCATAGACATAAGTAAACAAGGATAGTAATGTAACATGACAAGAGTATAAAGATGTCATTACTACTGTTCTAACACATATTTAATAGTCTTATAAAGATTTAAAAGTAATCAAAAGGTTCTATTCATAAACAATAACATAAATCATAAGTTGGTGATCTATATGTTTATGGAGATAACCATCCTTACCTTGGGTTGAATTGATGATGAATTGAGAATACTAAGAAATAGTCCAAAAGAATTGTTAAGGCCCTAAACAAACATCAACAATGAGTTAGAGAAGACATTAGGAAGATTGGATATTAATTGGACCAAAACTAGCCAAGGTTGCTGTCAGCAACAACTTTGGTCGATGGTTTTGGTCGATGGTATCGACCAAAAGGATCGACTAAAATTTCCTTCGGGACAGAATGATGGATTTTGGGTGTTTTCATCCGAAATTGGTTTTCCAGTGTTCGGATCAATCTGAAACTTGGAGGAATACTTAACAACAGTAGTAGGACACTATAAGTCAAGAAATTTACCCAATCCAATGGTCCAAACAAAAAGCCCCAAATTGAGCTAACAAGTTCAAATGACAAACATCATGGCATGAGTTGGGATTGATTGCATTGTCATGGAAATGGCATGTAATAGCTAGGGGAACTAATAGAATTTCGATTGGAATCATATAGTAGTGATAAACATGAACATAGCATGCCCTACAACTCAGTTTGGTACAAAATGACATGATGTTAATAGAAAAATTAAGGAATGCATATGCTAGGCATGAGATGGAGGCATAGCATCAATGGATGGCTAAGAGGATCATAGGTTAATCATGTGTAGACACTTGGAGTGGTGGTTGCAAGGTTGCAGCACCATTTCCAATGTCTCACCAGCAAGATAGGCATAGAAAAGAATAGAAAATGGTAGGATAGAGAGTGGAATGGTAATTCATACCTTGGTATGGAAGATGTAGACAAGAATCAATAGTAAACAATGAGTTTTTGATGAGGTGCCCTTCACATTAGTCAAGGAGATGCCTTGGGAAGCTCTCCCCACGATTTCAGGTGAGAAAATGATTGCAATAGGGCTCAAGGCTCGAGGTTATAATAAATAGAATGGAAGTATTCCATGGAATCATTAACTTGGCAGACTGGGAAACTTTGGTCGATGGCATCGACCAAAAGGATCGACCAAAATGTTTCTCAGCAGAAAAACAGGTTTAGTTTAGCAACTTCAAGTAGGGATTTGAAAGGCTATACAAGGTCAATTTGAGTGAGGTTTTCTTCCACAATTAAATCAAGAAGTCTAGTTTCGGGGAATACCTTCGGATTGTGCACAGGAGATCATTAGGTACATCAACTAGATTAATCTTCTCCGATGCGCAGACTTTCCTTAAACACTGACAATGCATTTAAGCATGGGGTATCATCATCAATGTCCATAGGCTCAGTCTTCGAATCATGATCATCAATCAGAATGGTCCATAGGTCTCTTCTACCACCGCTTTGGGTCTTCGGACCTGAATACAACAGTGGATCCGGGTTAGGGTCAGGGTTAGAATAGGGCTGGATATTACACTCAAGACCGGTAACCAACCCGTGAGAGGATAGGAATCACATTGTGGGGGCCATTTATTGGTAAGGTTGCATATGGATAGACTTGGGCTCACGGGCGCTCAAGACCAGTAACCAACCCGTGAGGGGACGTGAGAGCTTCCCGTTTACCATATGTGGACGACCTATAGGGTTGATGAATCCGTAGTCAGGGACTATGAGGACTCTAGTGTGAATGATGCCGGAAAGGATCGCCAGGGGCGAGGAATGGACGTATCTGGATCTGACTTGATGTAACTAAGTAGGAGACTTGCATTTGGCTAGGCTTTGACCCTGATATGCGCCAGTACTTAGACCAATGGTGATGTGAGAGAGAGGTGACTTAACCCCCAGCCATGGAATGTCCCGAGGGATGCCGGACCCACTACCAAAAGGCATTGTGTGATGAGACCTTCCTAAAGAAGTACGGTGCTATGACTTAAAGCATGTGTGCCAATAGAGACCAGCATACATAGAGTTAGAATCATATTGCTTCATGTGTTTCATATCACATAGCATTTTACTTTGCTTTGAAATCCTGCTATTTATGTTGTTATGGATTAACTGCCTTACTGGGTTTCTTTGAAACTCACTCCTTTTTGTACAATATCTTTTGTTAGATTACTCTACAGGTACTGATGACTATGAAAGTCAATATGAGGAAGCGCAAACTAAAGAGGCGTACTTCACACAAGGTGCTGGCAACCATGAAGATTACATTGAGGATTCCTCAAGTGGTTTTGCTTGTTACCAGGATTAGCCCTACTGTGGAGTGGGAACGTCTGAGCGTCATTGATGAAGTCCATGTTTATGAAGACGTTCTTTATAAGATAGAATAGACTTTAGTTTAGTTTGTTATATCTTTCTTTCTTATCTTAGAACCAGATGTAATCTTTCTTTTGACTTGCGATCTACTTTCCGCTGGTTGTAGAGTGGGATTCCGCCTCACTTTACTTTATGATTTAGACATATTGATTGTCTTTCGTACTCTTATGATATATGATTTATTCCTTCCGTATTTGGATCTTTTGTTTATCTTTTGTACATTGATTATTATGGTTCATGATTATGTTATTGTCTATGTGAGAGGTTGATTACCTCGATACTTGATCTTCGGGGTTGTGGATCACACACTCAGGTATGCCGGGTACCAGCTGGGTGGATGTGACATAACTTGCAGACTTCTCCTAATGCTCTCCTTCCTCTCTGAGTCTCACCAGTGGTGGAGCCACGTTGGGGTCGAGGGGGCCCATGCCCCCCCCCCCCCCGGGATTTTTTAAAATTTGAAACACTCCTATATTTTTTCCTTATTTCTCACTTCACATGTGAAATACCACTATTCCCCCCCCCCCCCCCCCCGCAAATTTAAAAATAAAAGTTTAAGATAAAGATGATGGTTATAGATGTCATTCTTAATCATTATCTAATGGTTATTATTAAACTCCTAGTTTTAAGGAATAAAATATTAAATCTAATTAAAAACTAACTCACGATCCATGAATTTCTCCCTATTTATTCTCTCATATTTTCATTCCTATTTATTCTCTCTTGAATCTCCTCTTTTATTCCCTATTTTTTCTCACACGTCTCACAAAATATTGGAGTAGATTGGTCTGAGTACTGGCGCATGTCAAGGTAAAGCCTAGCCCAATTCAAGTCATCTACTCAGTCGTATCAAGTCAGATCCAGATACTTTCCCTATGGCACCAACCAACACAATTCAATATCCTTCACACTAGAGTCAACATATCCTACGGCTACAACCAACTCGGACTATGGACTCATCAACCCCATTGGTCATCCACAAATAATAGATGGGAAGCTCACACGTCCTCTCACGGATATAACTCACCGGTCTCAAGTGCCCGTGAGCCCAAGTCTACTATTTGCAACCCTACCAATAAATTGCCTCCCACGAGTATCTACAATGTGATATATGACCTCTCACGAATACAACACACTGGTCTCGAGTGTGAAACCCGGCCCTAACCTTAACCCGGATACTCTTTTGTCTATAGGTCCAAAGACCCAAAGTAGAAGTGAAAGTCAACTATGGGCCATATTGGTAGAAGATATAGTGTTCGACTCCGAACCTATGGAGATTGAAGATGATGCCCCATACTTGAAGGCAATGTTGGATATAGAGAAGAGACTGCACCTTGATGAAGAGAAGATTAGTTTATGACCTTAGAGCTTGGTGGGATATGATTTAAAGCCATTTTTCCATGCTAGGTATGTTATAGAATATGTGTTTAAAGTTTCGTTTGATTCCGAGTAGTGGAAGACCCTCAAATCCCTGTCTTTGGCTTTGCTGACAGACTGGGTCGACTGCTTGGGTCGACTAAGCCATGCTACCCAGCCAATCGACCCAGAGATGCTGAACTCGAACAGAATCTTCCGTTTTGAGTATCTTGCTATATATACCCCATGATTTCGTGATTTTAGTATCCCTAGCCTCCATAACTGTAAAATCCAGCTTTTACCTAACCTTGACCCGACCCGGTCATTGTTGTGTTTGTAGGTCCGAAGACCCGAAGTGGTGGTAGAAGGGACTTATGGGCCCTGCTGGTTGATGACGTGGTGTCGGAACTCCAATATATGGACATTGATGATGCTGCTCCTTCCTTGAGCACATTGTCAGTGTTAAGTTAGAATCTGATCACTGATGAAGAGTGAGACAATTGAGATATCAAACGGACTCCTGTGCATAATCCGAAGGTACTCCCTAAAACTAGACCTCTTGAGTGAACTGTAGGAGAAAACCCCATGCAATTTGACCTTGTATAGCCCTCCAAGTCCACACCTAAAGTTGCTGAACTTTTCTGTTAAATTCTGCAGAAACATGTTTTGGTCGATACTATTGGTCGATACTATCGACCAAATGTATCGACCAACAGGTTTGCTGAACCTAGGTTTAAAGATTCTCTAGAATATTCTTTTCTATTTATTTATTCCTTGAGACTGGAGCCCTATTCTAGCATTTTCAACATTTGAGAACGTGGGAGAGCCTCTCAAGAACTTCTTCTTGGTAATGGTGAAGCATCTACTCCATTAATCATTGCCAACCACTCATTTCCACTTTCTTGTTCCACTCTCAAGGTATGACTCTCTCTCCTAATCACTTTCTCACTCATCTTTTCTCTACTTTACTGTTGGTGTGAAACCCAACCCTGACCCTAATCCAGAAACTTTGTTATTTGTAGGTCCAGTGAGCCGAAGTAAGGCAAGAAGTCATCTTTGGGCCATTTCTGTTGAAGACTTGATGGCTGGATTGGAATCCATGAGTGTTGATGCCAGTGTCCCAATGGTGGAAACTGCACCCGGATGAGGATTGGATTAGTTGATGGTCTTGGAGTGGTCTCTGTATTGATTCAAAGGCATTTCTAACTCCTAGGTATGTCACTCTTGTCACATCCTCCCAGCCGGTACCCTATCTGGCATACCCGAGAGTGTGATCCACAGCCCGAAGATCAGGTATCGAGTAATCAACCTCCCACATAAACAATAACAATAAAAGTGCGGAAGATAAACCATAGATCCAATAAGGAAAGAATGAATCATATATAAATCAGAGTACTAGATATAATCAGAGTGTCAAAACAGATAAGTAAAGTGAGGCAAAATCCCACTCTACAACCAGTGGAAAAGTAGTTCTAAAAGAGAATAAACTAGACAAAATCTAATCCCAGTAGCAAGTACAATGGGTAACTAAATTGTTCTCCACTTTATAGACAACATCCCTATAAGTATAAATCTCATAAACGGCACAAGGGAGCTTCCACTCAATGGTCGGACTAAGCATCGTACGGAGCATAACCACTCGCGGGATCTTCAGTGTAATTGTTGTAACCGCAATCACCTTCCTGGAGATATGCCTCTTCGCCTTGCGCTTCTTCATAGGGACCGTCATAATATTCAAGTACCTGCAGAATAGTCTAACAAACATTGTACAATAAAGGAATGAGTTTCAAAGAAACCCAGTAAGGCAGTTAAATCCATAATAACATAAATGGCAGGATTTCAGAACAAACATAAATGCAATATGGTATGAGACAATCAATGAATGAATGAATCTAACTCTATATATGCTGGTCTCTATTGGCAGACATGCTTTAAGTCATAGCACCGTACTTCTTTAGGAAGGTCTCAATCACTCATCATCAGTTGGTAATGGGTCCGGCATCCCTCGGGACATTCCATGGCTGGGGGTTAAGTCACCACTCTCTCACATCACCATTGGTCTAAGTACCGGCGCATGTCAGGGTAAAGCCTAGCCAAATGCAAGTCTTCTACTTAGTTACATCAAGTCAGATCCAGATACGTCCATTCCTCGTCCCTGACGATCCTTTCCGGTATCCTTCACACTAGAGTCCTCATAGTCCCTGACTACGGACTCATCAACCCTATTGGTCATCCACATATGGTAAACGGGAAGCTCTCACGTCCTCTCACGGGTTGGTTACCGGTCTTAAGCGCCCGTGAGCCCAAGTCTATCCATATGCAACCCTACCAATAAATGGCCCCCACAATGTGATTCCTGTCCTCTCACGGGTTGGTTACCGGTCTTGAGCGCCCATGAATCCCCATTGCTACCACGGGTCGTTTGGTCTCAATACCCCTCCGATTAGGGTCTGACATAACAGGACATCCTAGCCAAACACTACTAGACAATCCTAGATATGTCATCCAACAGTTTAGGAAGGTATCCATAGGGCATCTCCGGAAACATCCCATAATATTCCCGTAGTAGTCCAAGGACAGAAGTGTCAAAAGGACACCTCTCCTTTCCAAACCATACTTAAGCATACACATGCATCAATTCATATCATCACATATATGGTAACTTCATATATGGAAAGAATTCAATAATTACAATCACTTTGTATATAATTGGTAAGTAAATCATACATGAGTCAATTCAATATGATTAAGTAATGCTACTGATATCAAGACAGTACCAAGTAGTATAACATCATAAGAATCTAATTAAAGAAATAACTTAACAAGATTCTAATATAGAAACTAAGATATGCAATTTATGTTGTTAAAGAAGTAACCATCCTTACCTTTTATAACTCGCAAAGGAATCCTAAGAAATCAAGTAAGATCTTGGCAAACTTGAGAAGAAGGTCCTAAACAAGTGTATACAACATATTAGGAAAGATCCCTAATAGAAAATATACCAAAACATCCAACACAGACCAATTCTGGAGTTGCTGTACTCATTGGTCGAGTGGATTGGTCGACTGGTCCAGTCGACCAATGCAGATAGTAGCCTAAAAAAAATAGAGTTTTAAGATATAAAACCCGAATTTGGTGGTTCAAAAGGGTACTAATCAAGGGGTAAACTACATCAGTAGTATCCTAACATAAAGGGAACCTCAAAACACTAATCCAATCAAGCCATCAAGATCCAAATTAGGAAACAAAAAGTTACCATAATTAGATCAACCATGGATCTTGAAGAATTCAAGATAGAAATCAAAGACAAGAACAAAGGAAGAATGGATCATTGCTTCAGGTAAAGGTATCATGAAAAGCATACTTAGATCTTCAAGGAATTAGGCTTAAAAGCATAAATCTAAATAAGGAAACAAAACCTACCATATATGTAACTATCATGATTCATGAAGAAAACATGGTATGGTAGAAGAGAAACAACTAGAGATTGATAGATCATGGATCATGAAAAGAAAACACAGCAATTGACTACTAACATGATCAATATAGAAGATCCAAGGAGATCAGAATTCAAATCAGAAGTTAAACAGAGACTAGATCATGGTTTGATCATGATTCCTTCAAAAGCTTGCAATGATCATGGTTAAGATCATTGTTCTAGCCATTAATCCTTAGGATGATCATGAGAGACAAGTCCAGAGATGTTTGCAACAGAGAATGCAGCATCTCCTCTACTGTCTCAACTCAAAAAGGAAAGAAAAACAGAGATGGAGGAGAAAAAGAGAGTGTAGACATACCTTTGATGCAAAAGGAAGAGTTTCGACGAAGATCCGTCAAGAAAATCACCAAGGATGCAAGGGAGATGACTTGCAGAGGTCTTTGGTTTGTTCCAAAGAGTTTGGAGGCAGCAAATACGAAGTAGACTCGAGATTGGGCTTAAATAGAGCAAGCAAGACCTAATTGCCAAAGACAGCACTCATTGGTCGAGTGGATTGGTCGACTGGTCCAGTCGACCAATCAGTCGACCAATGCTGACAGCAATTCCAAAACAAGGAATTGAAGACCCAGATCAAATCCAATCCTAAAGGGGTTTTGCACACATAACAAATGACTTACCTAATAGGTAGAAATGCCTTCAAACCATGATAGAGAGCACTCCAAGTCCATCAACTAATCCGATCTTCATCAAGATTCAGTTTCCATAAATAGAAATTCATCATCAACTCTCATGGATTCAAAGCCAGACACCAAGTCCTCCACTGGGATGGCCCAAAGCTGACTTCTTACTTTACTTCGGGTCACTGGACCTACAAATAACAAGGTTTCCGGGTCAAGGTTAGGGCTGGGTTTTACAACTCTAGAGGTGTGCAAAACCCCTTGATGTTTGGACTTGATCTGAGCCTTCAATTCCCTGTTTTGAAGTTGCTGTCTTGATTGTTCGACTCATTGGTCGATTGGACCAATCGACCAATTGATTCTGTTTTTGAAATTTGAATCATGTCTCTTCTATTTAAGTCTAATCTCGGGAATACTCAGCCTCCTCTGCCTCCTAAGCCTCTAGAACGAGTTAGAACCCTAATCTAACCCATTCCCTTGCATTGTTTGGTGATCTCTCGCAAAAACTTGAAGAATTCTTCATCCTCCTACAGCAAAGGTATGATTTCACTCACTCTTTCTTCTATCTCTGATTTTCTTTCTTTAATTCTGTTCTTCGTTGAGATCAGGAAGAAGATGATGCACTCTTGCAACCATCTATTCCATGATCTCATCATGTTCTTTAAGATCCATGATCATCATCATGATCTTAACCTCATCCAGTGGAATCTTCGAAACCCTAACCTGTGAGATCGTCTGGAGAGCTTTTGGTAACCTCCCTTGTGAAGGAAAATCCTCTTGGGTAATATTGTGTTAACCTAAACTTCATCATTGAATGACCCTTCTTGTTATTTTTGGCTAACAATTTATCTCCCTTCATCCAGAGCTCTCAATTAATTTCCGAGGGAACCAAAAAGGGTAAAACCCTAATTTCTTGGGTAAGATCAAGAACCTCTAGTTTGATCATGGTAACCCAATCAATGTGTTTTCTTTACTATATATGTAATCCTCATATCCTAGTTCTTGAATCTTTGATTATATTATTTTTTTCCCTCATAATCTATGTTTAACCTAGTAGGTTAACCTTTGTGTTCCTAGGTTATAATTTGGGAACATGATTTGATTTGTGATTTGATATCCTCTATACCCTAGAATACTACCATGATAATTCCCCTCTGATTTGTACCCTTTTGAACCATTGAATTCGGTTCTTGATTCTCAAAATTTGGATTCTTACAGGCCACTGTCTGCATTGGTCGACTCATTGGTCGACTGGTCCAGCAGACCAATCAATCGACCAATGAGTACAGCAACCTCATTCTTGGTATGTTTCGATTGATTTATGATCTTTTCCTTTATGCATCTTTCCTAACATGTTGTGTGCACTTGTTTAGGATTGTCTTCTCAGGTTTAGTCAAGATCATACTTGATTCTTTAAGATCCTATCCAAGTTAGAAGGTAAGGACAGTTAATTCCTTAACTACATAGATTGCTTGTTCTCTGGTTTCTACTTTATGAAACTATGAGATTACCTACTGTTATTGTATTTTAATTCTAATCTCCTACTGTGGGAACAATAGCACTTGTTTATATTGTCTTTTTATTATTCATGATATATGAGTTACTGATTATTGCCTAATCTGATTTCTGCTTTTGCATTCTCTTGTATATGATGAACTGCTGGTTGTGTATGTCATGACTGTTCTGAGAATGTGTTTACTTAAGTTTGGTTTGGGATTGGGGAGTATCCTTTTGATGCTTCTGTCCTTGGACATCGGAGGGAATAGTATGGGATGTTCTCCCAAAATGCCCATCGACGCTTTCCCGAATCAATGGTTGTCATACATAGGGATGTCTAGCAGGGTTTGGCTAGGATACACCCCTGTTATATCAGACCCGATTCGGAAGGGTATTGAGACCGAACGACCCGTGGTAGCAATGGGAATTCACAGGCGCTCAAGACCGGTGAGTTATATCCGTGAGAGGACGGGAATCACATTGTGGGGACCATTTATTGGAGGGTTGCATATGGCTAGACTTGGGTTCATGGGCGCTCGAGACCGGTGAGTTATATCCGTGAGAGGACATGAGAGCTTCCCGTTTACCATATGTGGATAACCAATAGGGTTGATGAGTCCGGTGAGTAATGTCCGTGACTCTAGTGTGAAGGATACCGGAAAGGTTCCCGAGAGGGGAGGAATGGAAGTATCTGGAACTGACTTGATGTAACTGACTAGATGACTTGCATTGGGCTAGGCTTTTCCTTGACATGCGCCGGTACTTATGCCAAATGGTTGTGAGAGAGTGTGTTGACTTAACCCCCTACCATGGTTTGTCCGAGAGGAATGCCTGGACCCACTACCAATAGGAGCCGTATGAGTGACCTACCCAAAGAAGTACGGTGCTATGACTTAAAGCATGTCTACCATAAAGACCAGCATACATAGAGTTAGATGCATTCATACTTAATCTGTTTCATACTGCATTGCATCAAGCTATGTTTTGCCACATGTTATCTATGATGTTATGGATTAACTACCTTACTGAGTTTCTTCGAAACTCATTCTTTTTGTATATTCTTTGTTTAGATTATCCTACAGGTACAGATTATTATGACGAGCGGTACAGTGAAGCACAAGCCGATGAAGTGTATTACACGCAAGGTGTTGGCGACAATCAAGATTACTCTGATGATCCCCCGGCGGATCAAGCTGCGTACTACTTTTGAAAACAGCATAGAGTTAAAACGGATTCATTGGATTGACAAAGTCCATACTTATGAAGACGTTATCTATAAATTAGAAGACGCTTGATCTTAGTTTATTTCTTAGTACATTTGTTTCAGTTGTAATTCCTTTTGACTTTCATACTACGTTCCGCTATATTGGTGAAGTGAGTTTCCGCCTCACTTTACTCTTTTTGATATCATTGGATATCTGGTATCTTTTCCGCACTCTGATTATACTGAGTATCCCTTATTGTTTTGAACCTTTGTTTATAATGTTAAACCTTGATTATTTCCTATTTATGATTATGTTATTGTATATGTGGGAGGATGATTTCCTCGATACTTGATCTTCGGGGCTGTGGATCACACTCTCGGGTATGCCAGTTAGGGTACCGGCTGGGAGGATGTGACATTTGGGACCATGGCCAAGGTGCTACAACCTTGCAAACACCTTGCCATGAGCCTTCTATACCTCATATATTGATGTTTTCACCGATATGACTATGATTTATTCACCTCATGATCATTAACTACACATTTCCATGATTTATTGCTCACCAACTTGCTTTATTTACCAAAACTGAGATGAAGCCTATGATTAACCTAATCTACACCTTGCATATGAGTTCAATGTTGCTTCTAAGTGATTCCCTATCTAATCCCCTATGTTTTCCCCCAATTTACATTAAGATATAGCTAATGCCATGTTTAACAACTCTTGACTTTGATGAATCAATTTGGGGATTTCTAAATGGACCATTGGATTATGTTAAATTCTTGATAATTAGTGTCCCTATGCTGTGCTTAGACTATCCCCCAAGTTTCGTATTGATCCGAGACCTGGAAGACCAAATCTGGGCCAAAACCCAAAAAGCCAGCTTTCTATCCGAAATCTTCTTGGTCGATGCTTGTTGGTCGAATACTATCGACCAAATGTATCGACCAACAGAGTTGCTGTCAGCAACTTTTGCCTAGTTTTGATTCGTTCAATCTCCAATTGTTCTGATTTCTTCTCTAACCTTTCATATATGCTTGTTTAGGGTTTTAAGACTATTTGGGCCACTTGCTTGTGATCTTGGACCATTCTCTTCTCCAATTCAAGGTAAGGATAGTTATCGATAAAATTATATAGGACATGGAATTTTGACTTGGTGTTCCTAACCTGGTGAGCATAGTTGTTAGACTTGCTACATATGTCTTTCAACAGTAGCTTTGTGTTTACATTATTTTATTTCAATGTCTTATCATGTTTATCAATTTCAACATATGATGACTTATGTCAATGTCATGAATCGAATGTTTAATATGATGTTATATTTTGTGAATTGATATGATGAACTTGGGCATGTGATTGCTTAAGTATAACTTGGGATTGAGGAGTACCCTACTGGTGCTTCTATCCTTGGACATCGGAGGGAATAGTATGGGATGTTCTCCGAAGGTGTCCATCGACACTTTCCCAGGTTATTGGATGACATACATAGGACTTGTCTAGATGTATGGCTAGGATGTCCCTATCATATCAGACCTGATTCGGAAGGGCATTGAGACCGAACGACCCGTAGTAGTATTGTGGATTTGTGGGCGCTCAAGACCGGTAACCACCCCGTGAGAGGACATAAATTGCATTGCGGTTACCCGAAAGGGGCCATTTATTGGTAGGGTTGCAAATGTCTAGACTTGGGCTCATGGGCACTCAAGACCGGTGAAATGATCCGTGAGGGGGATGTGAGAGCTTCCTGTCTACCATTTTGGATGACCAATAGGGTTGATGAGTTCGGTGAGTAATATCCGTGACTCTAGTGTGAAGGATACCGGAAAGGATCCTGAGAGGGGAGGAATGGACGTATCTGGAACTGACATGATATGATTAAGTAGATGACTTGCATTGGGCTAGGCTTTACCTTGACATGCGCTAGTACTTGTACCAAATGGTGATGTGAGAGAGTGGTGACCGAAACCCCCAACCATGGATTTGTCCGAGAGGGATGCAGGACTCAATTCCCCCCCGGTGATGAGTGACTGAGACTACCTAAAGAAGTATGGTGCTATGACTTAAAGCATGTCTACCATAGATGACCAGCATACTTAGAGTAGAATCATATTGCATTATATGTCTCATATCATCTGCATTATTTCATGATTATCTTGTGGCTCATGTATTGTGGAATAACTTCCTTGCTGAGTTCTTGAACTCATTCCTTTTCTGTTTCAATATCTTGCTAGGCTACTCTGCAGGTGATTACTCTGATGGTACGTTCCCTGAGGAGGACCCAGATGCCTCATACTACTATCCGGAGGCTAGCTACAATGAAGACTTCGGTGACGGTACTGAAGCAAATCCTCCGGTGTATTAGGGTTAGCCCTAAGATAGTATGGAAGCAGCCATTTTGGGTCTCTGTGGTCTTCGCTTTTGAAGAAGATTTATTTATTGTGGAGGAGACTTATATGTAGCTCCCCCCCCCCCCTTTTTTGTGACAATTAAACTTGGAAGAATTGTAATAACTTTGACTTATTTCATAACTTGAGACTTGTACTTATTTAATTTTGACCTCACTTCCGCTTGACTGAAGGAGTGGATTCTGCCCACTGCCTTCTTAATTTATCTGATATGATATTTACTTCCATACTCTAATTTTTCTTGGTATTTCATTTCTGAATTCTATGATTATCAATTGTTAGTTTAATATTGATTGTTCATGATTGTGTTTTCGTCGATGTGGATGATGTGGTCCCTGAACTATTGTTCTTCGGGGCTATGGATCACATCCGGGTATGCCCAGATAGGGTACCAGCTGGGTGGATGTGACAATAACACTTAGAGAACGAAGGGAAACCATCTCCAAGCCTCCAAGAGTGAAGAAGAAGACCTAATCTTGCAATCTTGCAAACTCTCTCTCTTGTTCTTCAATTAATGGTTAGTATTCTATCTTTTGTATTATTGATTCATTCTTTCTATGATCACTCTCATCTTTGAACTGAGATTATGATGAAGATGCTGCAACCTTGTAGTCATATCTTTACAATCTCTTTTCATTCTCTTGTGCTATGATCATCTCATTCATTATTGACATGATTCTTATGATTTCTTCTTAAACTATGATCATATTCCTATTTTGATTATTCTAGCATTATAGATACTTCTCTATGATTATTCATACCTCTGATCTACTGTGTTCTTGTACTAGAATGAGATCTAATCATCTCTAGTCATCTTTTTCATTCATAGCATGTTTCCAATGAAAACTATGATTTTTACCAAAATAGAAACTATGATTCTAAATTAGTAAGTAATGGTTTTAATGTTGGTTTGATGTCTAAATTATGCTTTTTAGTCTTAGACTACTGTGTTAGACAATCTCTCCCAGTTTCGCCGCATTCCGGTTTGTGTAGCATAGGTTTCGGATCAAGATTCTCTTTTTATTTTCGGATTTGCTATTGGGCAGATTGCCTGGGTCGACTGGAGCACTCAACCCAGCCAATCAACCCACAAGAACAAAATATGATTTCTTCGTCCGATTCAATTGATGCTTATTCTTTTAGGACTACTTCCTAATGATTGTGTGATGCTATTCTAGGGTTTATTTGCTAACTTTGGATGCATCCTCTTGTCCGTCCGGAATACATTCGAATCTATTTAAGGTAAGGAAGTTGTTACCATATTAACATAGATTGCATAGATTTTGTTTCTAATTTGGGAACTACTTAGATTTGCTACTGTTATGTTAGTTTCTATTATGATATGAATGCTGCAAGTACATTAGGATCTTATTTCCTTATTTACTTTATGTACTTGATTATGTATGAATACTTACTCATGTATGTTTCTTATTTATTTAATCTGTCTTATTATACTCTTTCACATGATGAGATATCTGTCGTGGATGATATGACTGAATTATGATTGTGATTGTTTAGGTATGATTTGGGATTGGGAAATGTCCTTTTGACATTTCTGTCCTTGGACCTCATTGGGAGTAGTATAAGATATTTTCAATGTTGCCCTTTGACGCTTTCTCGGATTATTTGTTGTCATACCTAAGACTTGTCTAAAAGTGTTTGGCTAGGTTATACCCCTATTATATCAGACCCTCTTTGGAAGGGTATTGAGACCAAATGACCCGTGGTAGCAATGGGGATTTATGGGCGCTCAAGACTGGTAACCAACCCGTGAGGGGACATGAATCGCATTGTGGGGGCCATTTATGGGTAGAGTTGCATATGGATAGACTTGGGCTCATGGGCGTTCAAGACCGGTAACCAACCCGTGAGAAGACATGAGAGCTTCCCATTTACTATATGTGGATGACCTATAGGGTTGATGAGTCTATAGTCTGGGACTATGGTGACTCTAGTGTGAAGGATATCGGAAAGGATCGCCAGGGGCGAGGAATGGACGTATCTGGATCTGAGTTGATGTAACTAAGTAGAAGACTTGCATTGGGCTAGGCTTTACCCTAACATGCGCCAATACTTAGACCAATGGTGATGTGAGAGAGAGGTGACTTAACCCCCAACCAAGGAATGTCCAAGAAGGATGCAAGACCCAACTACCACGGGCAGACCCAAGATGCTAAGATGGCTGAGTGGGAGTGATTGACCTACCCAAAGAAGTATGGTGCTATGACTTAAAGCATGTTTGCCTATAGAGACCAGCATACATAGAGTTAGACTCATACATACATTGTTTGTCTCATGTCATATCATCTTATGCTTTGTTTGTGTTACTATGTTATTTATGCTATTATGGAATAACTTGCCTTGCTGAGTTTCTTTTGAAACTCACTCCTTTTTGTACAATATCGTTTGTTAGATTATTCTACAGGTCTTGATGGCTATGAAGCGCAATATGAGGAAGCGCAAGATGAAGAAGCATACCATATGCAAAGTGTTGGCGACTACGAAGATTACTCTAAGGATCCTTCGAGTGGTCTCTCTTGTTACCAAGATTAGCCCTACTGTGGAGTGGGAGCGTCTGAGCGTAATCGATGAAGTCTATGTTTATGAAGACATCCTTTATAAAGTAGAAAAGACTCTAGCTTAGTTAGATTATATCTTTCTTTCTTGTCTTTAGAATCAGTTGTAATCCCTTTGATTTTCGAACTACATTCCGCTGTACTCGTGGAGTGAGATTCCGCCTCACTCTACTTTTGATTTATATATCTATTGGTATCATTTCCTCACTCTGATGATTATCTCGTTACTTTACTTTGATTCATTTGAATAATATTGTTAACATTGATTTAGTCTTGTTCTTGATTATATTGTTGTGAATGTGGGTGGTTGATTTTACTAACTATTGGATCTTGTGGACTGTGGATCACACATTCGGGTATGCCAGATAGGGTACCGGCTGGGTGGATGTGACATCGAGTGCCCACAAATCCGCATTGCTACCACGGGTCGTTCGGTCTCAATACCCTTCCAAATCGGGTTTAATACAACAAGGATGTCCTAGCCAAACACCACTAGACAAGCCCTATGTATGACATCCAAAAATCCGGGAAAGCGTCAAAGGGCACCATCAGAAATATCTCATTCTATTCCCACTGATGTCCAAGGACAAAAATGTCAAAATGACATTCCCCAATCCCAAATCATACTTAATCAATCACATTCCTATGGCTACAACCAACTCGGACTATGGACTCATCAACCCCATTGGTCATCCACAAATAATAGACGGGAAGCTCACACGTCCTCTCACGGATATAACTCACCGGTCTCAAGTGCCCGTGAGCCCAAGTCTACTATTTGCAACCCTACCAATAAATTGCCTCCCACGAGTATCTACAATGTGATCTATGACCTCTCATGAATACAACACACTGGTCTCAAGTGCCCACAAATCCGCATTGCTACCACGGGTCATTCGGTCTCAATACCCTTCCGAATCGGGTTTAATACAACAAGGATGTCCTAGCCAAACACCACTAGACAAGCCCTATGTATGACATCCAAAAATCCGGGAAAGCGTCAAAGGGCACCATCGGAAATATCTCATTCTATTCCCACTGATGTCCAAGGACAAAAATGTCAAAAGGACATTCCCCAATCCCAAATCATACTTAATCAATCACATTCCCGATTCAATCATATCATACACAACCGATATTTCATCATATAAAAAGATACAAATAACATGATCGATCGCATATGTAATGACAAGAATAAATATTCATAATAACAAAGAATACATAACATGGTACTTGTGAGATCCCACCTAACCCTAACCTTGCTGTTGTACCAAATGCATGCATACCATATGCATTGTTTGATTTATTCTCTACTGTATGAATTGCCTAGTTTCATTTGGTAGAAGTTTACCCCAAAGCTGGTCTATTCTCTCCACGATTTCTTCTTGTGCCTTACATTCCCTTTAATAAGAGGATGATCTTAAATCATTCCCATGACTGATCCTTCTATCCCTGTTGTTCTAGAGTGGATCTCCATACACTCTATAACCTTGTAAATTCTCCACATAATGATTTCGAAGGGAAATCAAGTGTGATCTTCATGATTTGTTATTCCTTCTAACTGTTTCAAGACTTCAAGCTTTTCATCTATTATTCAATCAAAGGTTAGTAATCTCTCTTGTGTTGTATTAATCTACTCTTTCTATGTTTTATTAATTGTGATTGAGACTATGAAGAAGATGTTGCATCCGTGCAACCATCCCTTCTACAATCTCCTTTCATTCTTAAGGTTTTATGATCTTCATATTGATCTTCGTCATGATCCTTGTGAAATCTTCATAAAGCCATGATCATACTTTCGATTTGATTTCAGAGCATGTCAGATTTATTTTTTGTTTTCTTACAAAGAGACTTATTGTTATTTGTTTTCTGTGGACTTTGGGAGAAGGAAGCCAAGATAATAGGAAAGTACCCCTGTCTTTCGGAATCTAGGAACTCTTCCAATTTCGAAGGCGAAATTATTTTAAGGGGGGAGAATGTGAAATCCAGCCCAAACCTAGCTAGGACACCCTATCTGTTTTGGGTAAAGAAAGGTTAGTTTAATGTTACACCTTGAAGTTGGACCTTGATTTCAGTGTTTTATCTCCTTCTTCTCTTTTCTTCTTCTTACTATTCTATCTTGATGTTTTGATTGTGGAGAAGGTGTTACACTACTGTAACTACCTATTCTCTAATCTCCTTATGTCTTAGAGTGAACCCCCAATCACTCTATGCATTCCTTGAAACCACATGGTGAATCTCCTCAATTCTTCACTGATTTTGATTGAATTTTGGACAGCATGACCATTCTACTGTAGCTTCTTTTCTAATTAATGTTTAACATGTTTGATCTTAGCCTTTACTATTGTTCTAATGTATTTCATCTATTTGAATCAATTCCCCTTTCTTTCTAGCCATTTTAGCCTTCTATGTTGACCATTGATATAAGCATTCTAGTAAGTTTCTATTTTTGATTCCTCTCATTCTAGGATTAGTATTATTTTGATTTTCTATTTATTTATTCTTGCCTCTGATATGTTCTTGATATTCCATTAGATTAAAGCCTTGTTCTCTCTAATTCTTCCCTTGAATCAATGGTGAGTTTGCTATGAGAACCATGTTGTTTCCAATTTAGAAACTCATGTTCCCAATTTATAAAGTACTGATTTTTGGACCATGGATGATGTCCAATTCATGCTAGATAGCCTTAGTATGTTTGTGTGAAGTTCCCTTTCGAATTTCGGATCAATCGGACTTCAAACGAAGAAGTTATGACCAAAACAATGCATTTTTGTACCTTGTTGTCTCCATTGGTCGACTGATTGGTCGATTGGGGCCAGTAGACCAATCAATCGACCAATGATATCTGTTTTGCAGATTTAGGTCTTTTCTTGCTCTATTTAAGTCCAACTTGGGATTACTTCGTCTCCTCTGCCTCCTAAGCCTCTGGAACGAGTCAGAGCTCCATTCCAATCAATTTCCTTGCATCCTTGGTTGATTTCTAGCAAGAACTCAAGTAATCTTCTTCCTCTTGCATCAAAGGTATGTCTACACTCTCTTCTTCTTCTCCATCTTTGATTTTCTTTCCTTTTTGGGTTGAGACAGTAGAGAAGATGTTGCATTCTCTGTTGCAGGCATCCCTCTACTCGTCTCTCAGGATTTCCTAAGGATTAATGGCTAATGCAATGATCTTAGTCATGATCATTGCAAGCTTTTGAAGGAATCATGATCTAAATCATGATCTTGTCTTTGTTCATCTTTAGATTCAAATTCTGATGTTCTTAGATCTGTTTTATTGATCATATTAGTAGTCAATCGCTGTGTTTTCTTTACAAGAGTTGAACGTATCAATCTCTAGTTCTTTCTTCTTGATCATACCATGCTTTCTTCGAAAACCATGACTGATACATTTATGGTAAGTTTTGTTTCCTTATTTGTGTCTTTAGATTTTTGATCAATGATAGTGTTAGGTTTGTTCCTTAGCACTAGAATACTATCATGATGATTCCTTTCTTGTTTGGTGGTGATTCGAATCACAAAATTCGGATTTCGGACCAGAAATCCCTGTTTTTGTCTGTCACTGACCCTGTTGGTCGACTGATTGGTCAACTGGGTCAGTAGACCAATCAATCGATCAATGAGAACAACAACCTCATATTTGGTATGTTTTGGATGATTTGATCTCTTACCTTCTAGGATTCTTTCCTAATATGATATGTATACTTGTTTAGGACCTTCTTGCCAAGTTTAGGAAGATTCTCCTTGATCCTTGGAGATTCTCTTCAAGTTATATAAGGTAAGGATGGTTATTTCCTTAATTACATAGATTGCATGATTTAGTTTCCATACTTGAATCTCTTTGATTTATTTCCTTAAATAGATTCTTACACTGATGCAACTACCTTGATTACAGTAGCATTACTTGTTTATGCTAATTAATTCATGTATGATTTACTTACCAATTATATACAAGATGGATGTTGTTATTGATTTCTTTCCATATAAGAAGTTACCATATATGTGATATGATGGATTTATGTTTGTGAATGATTAAGTATGGTTTGGAAAGGGGAGGTGTCCTTTTGAC
This sequence comes from Hakea prostrata, assembly GCF_041222555.1. Lineage (NCBI taxonomy): Eukaryota > Viridiplantae > Streptophyta > Magnoliopsida > Proteales > Proteaceae > Hakea > Hakea prostrata. The sequence goes on along the minus strand of NC_142606.1, from coordinate 49,069,440 downwards.
ACTTCTATCCTTGGACAACTACGGGAATATTATGGGATGTTTCCGGAGATGCCCTTTGGACACCTTCCTAAACTGTTGATTTACATATCTAGGGCTGTCTAGTAGTGTTTGGCTAGGATGTCCTGTTATGTCAGACCCTAATCGGAAGGGTATTGAGACCGAACGACCCGTGCCAGCAATGGGGATTCATGGGAGCTCAAGACTGGTAACCAACCCGTGAGAGGACGTGAATCGCATTGTGGGGGCCATTTATTGGTAGGGTTGCATATGGATAGACTTGGGCTCACGGGCTCTCAAGACCGGTAACCAACCCGTGAGAGGACGTGAGAGCTTCCCGTTTACCATATGTGGATAACCAATAGGGTTGATGAGTCCGTAGGGACTATGAGGACTCTAGTGTGAAGGATACTGGAAAGGATCACCAGGGGCGAGGAATGGACGTATCTGGATCTGACTTGATATAACTAAGTAGAAGACTTGCATTGGCTAGGCTTTACCCTGACATGCGCCAGTACTTAGACCAATGGTGATGTGAGAGAGCGGTGACCTATACCCCCAACCATGGAATGTCCCGAGGGATACCGGACCCACTACCAAAAGGTGTTGTGTGATTGACCTACCCAAAGAAGTACGGTGCTATGACTTAAAGCACGTCTGCCAATAGAGACCAGCATACATAGAGTTATAATCATAATGCATCATATGTTTCATATCATATTGCATCTTACTTTGCTTTGAAATCCTGCTATTTATGTTATTATGGATTAACTGCCTTACTGGGTTTCTTTCAAAACTCACTGCTTTTGTACCATATCTTTTGTTAGACTTCTCTACAGGTTTGGAATACTATGACGGTACGTATGAGGAAGCGCAAGGTGAAGAAGATGAAGAAGAGCTGACTGAAGATGTGGATTAGATTTCTCTTGTTTCTTCTAGACTTATCTTTTACTTTACTTGTATTAGCTTAGAGCTTTACTTAGATTTCGATCTACCTTCTGCATATGTTTATGGAGTATATTTCTGCTATACTCTACAGTTGCCTTTTTATTTGGTATCATGTTTTCCGCACTCTGATATTCTTACTGATCCTTTTGAGATCTTTTCTTGAATTTTATTATTAACTTATTAGAATACAATGATTTGTTCTTGCTTTTGATTATGTTATTGTGCTAAATGGATATGATCGTTCCTAAACTTGATCTTTTGGGCTGTGGATCACTTCCCCGGGTAATCCAAATAGGGTACCGGCTGGGGGGATGTGATAGTACTAATGTACTTGAAGTACTTACAGCAGTAATACAACATTAAGAAATACAATAATGAAAATGAATACAAGAGTTCCCAAAATAGAAACAAGATTCACGCATTCTATGTAATTATGGTAACAACCATCCTTACCTTAATTCGAATTGAAGATAGTCCAAATATCAAGGAGAATGCTCCCAAGGTTAGTACTTGAACCCTAGACAATCATAGGTGCAATATCAGAAGAAAAATCAAGCAAATCGGAGGTCAAACGGATCAAAACGGCCGAATACATCAAAGTTGTATTCAGCTGGCTAACTGCTTGGTTGGCTGACCCAGTCGACCAAATGAACAGTAACGGGGCTGAAAATGGATTTTTGATTCGAAACCTAGCTTTCGGGACTTGGATCACTCTGAAATTTGAAAGGAATGTTAGGAATAGTATACTAAGACTATCTAATGAAGATTTAAAATTAAACATGGATTAAATCAAGATTCCCCAATTTTGAAACCCTAACTTCTAAATTGCTAAAATCATGTTCTTCAATGAAATCAATTGTAAATGCAAAGGGAAATTAGGGTTTCAATCATAGAATGATGAGTAATAGATTAGAGACAATTACTAACATGTAATCAGACCTAGTATGCTAGAGAAATCAGTTTAGAAGATGAAATCATGTTGTTATGAAGAAAATCATAGGAATGCAAGGTTAAGAATCCAATATGGGATGTATAGCATTGATAGAATAGGAAGGGGGTTTATACAAATCAAAAGAGACAATAGAAGAGGTGGTTGCAAGGTTGCAGCACCTTCTTCATAGTCCCAACAACAAGAATAATATGAGATAAGAGTAGATTAGAGAGAGAATGAGAGATTACATACCTTGTAGATGAAATTTGAGAAGAGAAACTAAGAATCTTGTAGGAGTTCTTCACCAATACCAAGGAGAGGCCTAAGAGGAGTCTTCCCACGTTCTTAGGAGGTTCTAGCAATAGAATAGGGTTATAACTACGAAGTCCACTTAAGTAGAGCATAAAATAACCTAAAAATCAGATTTTCTCGTATTTAATAATCAGTTGGCTGACTGCTTGGTTGACTGGCTCAGTCGACCAGGCAATCGACCAAGCTAGGACAGCAACTTAGAATAGGGAAATGGAAGGCCAGATCAACTCAAAATCAAATGGGCTTCTTCCTACATCTCAATTAACTAGTCTAGGTCAGAGAATTACCTTCGAATCAAGTCCAGAAGTGCATTAGGTCCATCAACTAAACTCCCCTTCTTCAAGGTGCAGTTTCTTATCAAACACTAACAATGCGTCCAAGTATGGAGCACTATCATCAATCTCCATGGGTTCGGAGTCAAACACCATGTCTTCTACTGAGAGGGCACATAGTTGGCTTCTTCCTCTACTTCAGGTCTTCGGACCTACAAACATCAAGGTTTCCGAGTCAAGGTTAGGGTTAGGCTAGGGCTGGATTTCACATTAATGGAGTTGTGGTTTCTACGACAAAATCTGCCAATGCTTGGGATTTTATTGCCGTCTGAGGTTTAAAGTTTACTTGGAATTCACCAAGCTCAACCGACCACGCAACCATTCTTCCAGACAAATCAAGTTTATAAAGAACTTTTTTTCAGAGAAAAAGTGGTTAATACCTCTATTGGATGTGCCTGAAAATAAGGCCTCAACTTTTTGGTTGCCACCATGAGAGCTAACGCTTGCTTTTCAACCTATGAGTATTGGGTTTTTGCATCTAGGAGTACATGGCTAACATAATAAATTGGCCATTGCTTTCTTTTCTTCTCCCAAACGAGTACTGCACTTACGGCGGAATGAGATGTTGCTAAGTAAACTTGCAGAGTTTCTTCTTTCTCCGGTCGGGATAAGAGAGGTGATTTCCCAAGTATGACCTTCAAGTTTTCGAACGCTTTCTGGCATTCGTCAATCCATCGTGCTTCTTTGTCTCCTTTCAAATCCTTCAAGGCTTTAAAAAATGGTATGCACTTTTCTCTCGACTAAGATATAAAGCGGTTTAAAGCTGCAACTCTACTTGTTAAGCACTGTACATCCCGAACGGTCTTTGGATGCTCCATATTGATCAATGCTTGTATTTTTGCTGGATTAGCCTCTATCCCCCTTTGTGAAACCATGAATCTTAAGAATTTTCCAGAGGATACACTGAAAGCGCATTTTTCCGGATTCAGCCTCATTTGGTATTTGCGTAGAACCAAAATACCTGTGCTAAATCAGCAACATGCCCCGATCATGCTATTCTTTTCACTATCATGTAATCCACATAAGCTTCCATACTTTTCCCGATCAAATAGTTGAAAATTTTGATCACTATCCTTTGGTAGGTAGCTTCCGCGTTCATCAAACCAAATGGCATAACTTTATAATAGAAACTTTCATGATTAGTCATGAAAGCTGTGAACTTCTCATCTTCCCGACTCATCAAGATCTGGTTATACCCCGAATAGGCATCCATGAAACTCAAATATTTCATATCCGGTCGTGGCATCGATTAAGAGATCAATTCGGGGTAAAGGGTAGTAGTCCTTCGGGCAGGTTGAGGTCTATGTAGTCGATGCACATCCTCCATTTTCCATTCGACTTCTTAATTACCACATTGGCTAGCCAGGTCGGGCATTCAATGGGTTCAATGAACTTTGAATTTTGTAACTTCTCAACCTCGCCTCTAATAGCTTCGTGTTTCTCTATTGAGAAGTTCTTTCTCCTTTGAACCACATGTTTTGCCTTCGGATCTATCCAAAGCCTGTGTTCTGCCACCTTTAGATCTATCCCCGGCATGTCTTCAGCTGACCATGCAAATATATCTCTGTTTTCCTGGAGAAATTTCTTCAATTCTTCTTTAAATTCCTCTAGTTGTTTGGACCCGATATGAGTTGTTCTTTTTTCATCCTCAGGATCCAACTGGATTCGTGCTAGCTTCTCCACTGGTTCAGGCCTCTACATCTCATCCTCATCCCGATCATCGCGTATCTCAATTGGCAATGTTGTGGCCTTTTTAGGACCAACTTTATCCTTGAGATATGCTACATAACATTGTCGCGAGATTCTTTGATCGAAAGTGACCTGACCAATTCCTTTATCAGTTGGGAATTTGATCTTCATATGCTTCGTTGAGACTACCGCACCTAACTTTGTCAAGGATTGCCTGCCGAGAATGACGTTGAAAGCTGGAAGCTCCCGAACAACTAGGAAATTTACTCGAATTGTGGTTTCCTTGGGGAAATTGCCCACCAAACGGTCCAGTTAAATTGATCCTTCGACTATAGCTGACGAACCAGAAAATCCATATAAATGTGTGGACGACGGCTTCATTAAATCTTCCACGACCTTCAAATTTTGATAGGCTTCGTAAGATAGAAGATCTGCCGAAGACCCTATGTCGACCAATACTCTGTGTACTTCTTGGCATCCGATTTCTACTTTGATCACGATCGCATCATCATGAGGTGTACACACACCCCTTTCATCCTCTTCGTCAAAAGTAATAGAACTTTCGTAGTTCAGCTTTTTCTGCTTCTGCGTCTCTCCAGTTCCAACGAACTTAGACTTAACTTTCAGCTTTCTGGGGGACTTAGGCTCGGGTCCTCCAAATATGGTAAGAATAGGAGATCAACTAGCACCGATCAATTCCTTTCCCTTCTTTGACTTGGGAACCTCGACCCGACGATCTCTGCTTCCCGACGTTCTCTTTTTTCTGCAGCTGCTCTTGATTCAGTCTGTCGCCCTTTGACAAAACTGGATAAGTGTCCTTGAGATACCAATCTCTCAATATCAGCCTTCAGGTATCTGCACCTGTTGGTGTAATGCCCATAATCTTTGTGAAAACGGCAACACTTTTTTATATTCCTTTCTCCTGGTTTTGCTATCATCTTTGGTGGCCATTTCAAAATGTCTTGATTCTTGAACTGCATTAAAATTTCTGACCGTGGAGCATTTAACGGTGTATACTCTCTTTGATCGGGAGAACACTGCCTCTAGACCAAGCATGGCTTCCTTGCCTGATCATGGTTGGACTGCTTCGGCTTTTGATTCCTTTCAGGTGCCTTCTGCTATTTGTTTGAGGCCTTTGCTTCCCCTTGACATGCATCAAGAATTTCAGTCACTTCTTCCTACTTTTAACACCTTTACACCAACTCGGAATAAGTGGCAGGCATATCTTGAAGTAGTAACTCTAGAAGCCTTTGGTTTGTAAGTCAAGTGAAGAGAGCAGTTTTGGCCACCTGTTCATCTAGATTCTCGATCTCCATGGTGACTTTGTTAAATCTTTTCAGGTATTCCTAAATTGATTTATTCTTCCCTTACTTGATAGTGAATAATATTTCCTCTGTCTTCTTAATTTGAATTCCACTTTGGAAACGACCAATAAACTTTCAGGCTAACTCCTCAAAATTAACAATTCTTCCTGACGAAAGATTTAAGAACCACTTCGTGCCGCCCCGATCCAGGGAAGAACCGAACACTCTACAAAGAATTTCATCAGAATTGCCGCCTACCGCCATAGTTTGCTGGTCGTAACTAATAAGGGCAATGGGATCTCCCGAGCAGTCGAACGAGGAAAAGGTTGGGAGCCAAAAGTTATGAGAAAATTCGAATCCGGCTATAGCTTCAACAAATGGAGTCTTTCTGATGACCAAATAAAAGTCATCGATCATCCTTCATCAGGAAAGCTGTCCCAACCTCTGATTTATATCAACAAGCTCTCGACCAATGTGCACCGTTCAACCACCATCCAACCGAGTACTTTCTCGTCCCAAGCGTCGAGACGTTGGAGAGTGAGTGCGAACTCCCCTACTGAACCTTGGTACTGTTCCGGTTCGGCTTGCTTGCGGCCGATCACACCGACCATCCCTTCTAGGCAGTTCTCCAGTTCTTAACTCCCTGGATTGACCTTGGGGGTTCCTTTGAAAGTCCTGTCCATAAGTTTGGCCTTCGGCTGGTTGTCTATCTCCTTGCTGAGAATGCCCTCGTGCCGGAGGTATAAGCACCTCCACTTCTCCTGCACGTCTTCTAGCCTCCTCCTGATCAAGAGCCTGAGGAGCCACCACTTATTTGACCAAAGTACAAAGCGTCTATTGCATTTCCAAAAACTAGAACTGCATTTGATCCATTTGTTGTTGAAGGGGATTTGGATGGTTCAAGTGTTCATTATCACCCAATCCTCCATCCTCACGAACTTCTTGAGCGCGACTTCCTTCTGGGAATATCTTCGGATTATTTCCCTCTTGAAGGCGAATGTTTAATTCTCGTTGAGCCATTGTCGTTGCTACTGTTGATCTGGTAACCATGACTTTTTGAAACATTTCCCACAGACGGCGCCAAATGATGCGTCCAAAATCTGCTCAGCCCTTTGATCACTGATGAATGACCTGCAAAACAACATCAAACATGGCCCGACTATGGGGGTCGAGAGGTGAAGGCTAAATCAATTAAGAAACTGATCACAAAGCCCTGGCTAGTTGCAAAGCCGAAATTGAATACAATTATTGCGAAAACAATTCAGTTACCTCAGCCTTGTGCAAGCTACCTGATTTTATAGTTTCTTCTTTGGATTTCCGATCGTTGAATTCGTTCGTTCCTTATCTTGGTGAGTGTCAGACCTTTGTAGTTAGACTCCTTTTACAAAGTGGTGGGTGACTTCTCTTAATCACACGATTCCTTGCTCTGAGTGCATGGCAATTACCATATCATGCACGATCGCCAACTCCCTTATGTGACAACAACTATTTCTTGATTGGTTATCCATTCCAAATTTCATGGGATCGTGCCTGTCTTTTGGACTTGCAAGGTTCCTTCTTTATCATGCTAGTGACTGGTCCAGTTTTGCTCGAACTGACCATGGTCGGACCATTCTCGATCGGAGTCAAGATTGAACCAATGATGGACCCGGTTTAGTAATGATTTTCCTGTATCAGATGTGGATAAGATAGTCTAGAGAAGTGTAAACTTGATGCTGCCATTGGACAGGAGAGGACGTTCAAGAAACACTAGGAATCACCCACATGAAATTTACCATGAGACCCACAATTTGGTACGTGGATTCCACTTACAGCATAGCTAGGAGTCATTCTTATATTTCTGTATGTCTGTCATTTTTTTTTTTTTTTTTCTGATACAAAGTATGTGATCTGTCATTTTGTTTATCAAACCAACGCGGCTAACACCGATATCTAGCTTTCAAAACCAAGGAATGATATTTCGTTTGTTTTGCCTGGTTCGTCGCCCGAATTTTGCCCCAAATTGGTATTAAATGTAAATACTTAAAAAAATATGAGCATATAAGAGTGTATGAGTATGACACTATAAGTTTTAAATATTTAATGACTGACGAGTGACATTGATAGGTAAAAAGTAAATTGACCGTTTCCGTAAAACATCAAACTTCATATTTAAAAATTATATAAAATAATATATGGTAGGGCGATTACTCAAATCATACTCATATATAATATATAATATGCATATATAATCAATTATATATATAATGTATAACATAAATATATATTATAAATATGCAAACGTTAGTGATGACTTGACACAAACGTTTTAAAATATTAATACTTTGTCTAATAGTCAAATCATGTCTCTCACTCATCAAGTAAGAGATGTAAGTTTTTTTTTTTTTTTTTTAATAATTTTGTGGTCTTACATGAACCACACACGTGGTTCATGTAGTTCAAAATGTATATAATGTTCATCTTCTTCATCTTTTTCCTCCATCTTTGCCTGAAAATCTTCCATGGACGGTGGTATTCAACATGCAAGTCGGCTTGCGACGGTGATTTTATTGCCGGAAATCACCGGTTCGACGAAAAAAACCGAGAAATCGCCGATATCTCGGCAATATAATGTAAAGATCGTTTCACCCCCTGGTTTCGTTTTGCCAGGTGGCAAAACCAGTGAATTTCGCCAAAATTAGAAAAATAGTTCCTTGTTCAAAAAACATTCAATTCGGCTCTTGATTCACTTGTTCCTCTGAGACCGACATGGCATGTTCTGAAATTTATGTGTTCAATTCAATTGAGCAGGTGAGGTGAGGTCACCTACCTTTCTGAGGGGGAAGCTAGCTCTTGAATGGTGTGTCAAATCATAATTAAACTATATTGGAAACGACGACTTAGTACTTAGTAGATTACCCTTCCGGCACTCCTAAGTCAACAGATCCATCACTACTGTATTCAAAGGATTAAAGGACCGATGACTGATAGCACTTAAGTGTTTCAGACTTGATTCCATCACCTTCTTCTAAATTCAAGTACTGTCTGGGGAAGCTCTCACCATTTTCAGATGAATAAAATTGATCGACGCGGTTTAACGTAGTTAATGTACCAGCTACCAAAGCTACGAGAGGCAAAATGTCAACTGTTTAAGTTTTCATTTGCCACCTTTCCTGTCGGATGCATTAGTTAACAACGACTTTAGAAGCATGGTCGGTGATCACCGACGCTCGCTTTTGAAGAAAGGTTCCAGATCCTCTCCACTCCAATCCTCTTAGGGCGACTGATGGACACTACGTGTATCCGTTAAACCCTAGCCGTTGAATCATTCACATGCTTTAAACAAATTATTTAAATGTTGAACGGTTGAACTAGGGGTGTCAACGGGGCAGTTTTGGACTGGGCATAACGGTTTCGGACTGAAAAACACCTAGCCCAAACACGGCCCATTAACAAAATAACGGTTTGAGGCCGGTTTTGATTTGGTGCGGTTGAGTTCGGTCTAACTAACGGTTTGGCTAACGGTTTAGATTCGGGTTGACTAACGGTTTATGGTGTGTAAGAAAATTAACAAGAAGAAACAATTGAGCATCATACAACAAAAGCGAAAATTATATGGAATGCAAAGTTCTTATTGTTAACCCAAAAAAAAAAAAAAGTTCTTATTGGTCAATTTCCATTAAAAAAAACACACTCATTCTATAGAAATCAAGAACCTAGATATTAAATAGTAAAATGACTATTTGATCCTTGAATTCATTCTTAATTTTTTTTAATTGTCTATATCAACTGCCTAATAGTAATATAATGATTTAAATATTATTTAATATAAAATTACAAAACTGGTTGTAAACAGGTTGCCGTTTTTGGGTTGGTACAAGCTCCACAACCCTTAGTCCAATTACTGCCCATTAAGGTTCAGTTCGGACTATAACGGACCGGTTCGGTTCGATTAACGGTTTAGGCTATAAATTGACACCGCTAGGTTGAATCCATTTTTAGGGCTTTACTTGCAGCCAACGGCTGGAAGTGATGCCGTCTGTGATACTGTACAAACAGGCAAATCTGGGCCATTGAATTCAACGGCTTGTATTCAGCAAAGTATACGGCAACACATCCAGCCGTTGTCAGCATGTGCTGCTGAAGCACTGAATCCTCACCACAGTTGTTAACCCATTGATCGTGCCCATTGATTCAACCGAACCAAATTCCTCAAGTACTGTATCTCCAACCAAATCGAGTTCTAGAATCCTTGAGTCCATTTCCTGAAATTTGAATCTGTCGCCGTCCCTCCCTCTTGAGCGGGCTCCTCCCCTTTTACGAAAAGGTTGAACTTTGCGGTTACCTAAATCCCAAAGCCCAGATTCCGCTCAGTTGCATCCTCAACTTGTTCTTGAGTCCGAAAATGAGCTTGCATTTTCAATTTGTTTCGAGTTCGCATTCCCAACAATGGAAGAACCACAAACCTGTTAGTAAGACTCGAAAATGAGATTTCCCGTATCATTATTATGTGACATCCTGCTGGATTCTTCACGGATTTTTATTTACGGCAGCAGCTGCTGCTGCCGACGGCTTTAATTGAGCCACGTCATCGAAATAGGAATCAACGAATGAGATTTAAACAATGAGAAGTTATTGTAAATATTGATTTTTTTTCTCACACTTTAATCCCTTAAAGTTTATTAATTTACAATAACAGGTCCTCGAACCTGTGAGGAGAGAGAAGCAGGGTCGAACCTGTGAATTGGTTGAAGCTGAGCTCGAGTAGTTGGAGACTGGTGATTTTGCTGAGAAAAGAAGGAATCGGACTGGAGAGGTTGTTCCAGATGAGGCGGAGCATGGTGAGGTACTTGAGCTTTGTGACGGTGGAAGGGATGTTTCCGGTGAGATTTGTGACGTGATGGAACATTAGGGTTTTCAGGTAAGGAAGGTCACCCACTTCGGAAGGGATTTGGCCAGTGATGTTGGCTTGGAAGATGGTGAATTCAACGATGCGATTGGTTTTGGAATCGCATTCAACGATGTACCACCGGTCCATCTTCATCCCTGATTTATGGAGTTCCATTCTTCAGAATTGACGGTACCCTAGTCGAAATGTTAGAGCTTGGCGATTCATCTTCCTCTAGAGGCCAACCGAAGAAGTGACGAAGGAAGAGTTCGGTACCGCTCATCACCCAAGCCGAGTTCTAAGCTTCACCTCTCTGATCCAACACACTGGTTTCCCCCTACATGGATATCACAGATCGCTAAATCAAACATCTTCTTCATGGATGACTCTGGAAACCAGTACAAAGACTGTTTGTCACTGGCAATTGATGACTTGCCTGTCCTCAATTGCAAGTCCCCCTTGCAAGTTTACCTAGAATTTTGTGAGAGCTTAAGTCTTCCTTCTCTCATCTCTTGGGGTTCCACAATCACAGTAATTAACACACAACCAGAACGTGTTAAGATAAAATCTGGTTTATTTCGTTCCAGTCGAAGGAGGTGAGGGGTCACAGAACTCGTTGTTCTTGTTCCCATTGAGCAGGCTCTTGAGCTCCACGTTGCCCTCGGAGATGCACCAGATGCGGAGGAAATCCCCGGAGGTGGCCAGGAGGTCAGGTTTCTGGCATCGGCACTTCCAGTATTGACACCACCTGCACCATCTGGGACATTGAGCGCGAGGCCGTCGATACCCAACTCATCGACCACGACAAGGAGGTCTAAGACAACGCCTAGGGCGGCGTAGGCGTGTTCGCCTCCGTCTCTGCCGACGGCTCCATTAGGGTTTTCGACCTGCGTGACAAGGAGCACTCCACCATCATCTACGAGAGCTCCGAACCAGACACCCCTCTTGTTTGCCTTGGCTGGAACAAGCAGAACCCTAGGTACATGGCCAATATCATCATGGACAGTGCCAAGGTCGTCGTTCTCGACATCCGCTTTCCCACTCTCCCCGTCGTCGAGCTTCAGAGGCACCAGGCCAGCGTCAACGCTATCACCTGGGCTCCCCACAGCTCCTGTCACATCTGTACCGTCGGCGACGACTCTCAAGCGTTGAGTTGGGATCCCTCCTCCATGGGGCAGCCCGTAGAGGACCCGTTATTGTAAATTAATAAAATTTCAAGGGATTAAAGTGTGAGAAAAAAAAATCAATATTTACAATAATCCCTCTTTGTTTAAATCTCAATCGTTGATTTTCATTTCGATAACGTGGCTCAATCAGAGCCGTTGGCAGCAGCAGGCAGCTGCTGCCGCAAATAAAAATCCATTTTTCACAGCCTCTTTTCAGTATAAAATTCTGAACTTTGTTGTATGGAACACCCTATTATCAGTTAGAACCTTGTGATTATTTGTATAGAAAACATTAAAAATTGTGATTAAGTATTTACTTATAAATAACCCTAAGGGGTTTGTTAGTTGGTAAAAAATCATCAACCCCACGTAGGTGGTCAGGTTTCAAATCTCCTCAAGAGAAGAGGCGAAGCACTGCCTTATATTATTATTCTCAATATATAAAAGCACCTAATCCCCCCTTAAAAAAAATAAAACATATATATATATATATATATATATATATATATATATATATACTCGTAAAAATTGTACGTCTAAATACACATGACCATACATGTAGGAAAAGAAGGAAAATGTTTTGAAAATCAACTTTTAGTTAAATTGTATCTTCCTTACATTGATACTTAGTTTGTATACAAAGAATCATATTTTTACTTCACTCAATAATAACTTCAATTGAGACACATCCTTCTAATTAAGACAAAATGTGTAGAGTTAACCTAGCTGTTACATTGAAGCAAAATGAACAAAGCAATAAAACCTTAAGTAAACATTCTAAAACTGAAAGATGACAATACAAAATAATGAATGAATTAGTGAAGATTTAAAAAGAAGTAAACCTCTATAGTGAAATCTACAAGAATTTCCTTGCTAATGTCTTGCTCTAGACAAAGCTGCTTCTCTGACGACTTTCATTTTTGGTGATCTATTAAAGAAACCCTCATTACCAAACAATTCTTCACTTTGTTATTCTCTAATTTAAGGGCGTGGCAGAGATGAAAAGTGAGACTCACGTGTTGGTGAATAGATGGGGAATGAAAGATATATGTTACTGAGCACCCATTTAAATAAATCCATGATATAAGTTTTTCACAATATTTCAAATAATTGATCAAATGTTCTAAATTTCCAACCAAACATTAACCTATCAACAAATTAAACGAAAAATGAAAGATCATGTTAAACTAATAAGAATAAAACTATTCAAATTACACAGATAGATTAAAAAGAAGAAGAAAAAAAATGGTGGACCTCAAGAAAAGGAGTCTTAAAATGCAATATGATCAATTCTCAATGATAGAGGAATACCTTTACAATTAAAATGTGTGACTAACAGTTTCAAACACGAATTAAGTAAATAAACATCTGCAAATTTTACAAATTATCACACGAACAAATAAAGCCTAAACGACAATATTCGTTTATTGATTGATATTAATAAAGGTATCCTCTATTAATATCGATATAAAGTTAGAAAGACAAATAAATTAAACAGTATACGATTGCTTTCAATGAAAAACTACATGAATTTGAAACTCTGAAAAGGAAATTTGACTTACTAATAATTAGTCAACCCATTCTTTAAAACATCTAATAAGTTAACTGGAAAACCCAAAATTAAATTGTTGTATATAAATAACGATTTTGTTTCCTTACGACCCTCATAGGAAGTATAGTTCTTCCGATCGTCACTCTCTGTCTTCTTGATAATATACTCGACGCTTCCTCGTTGGGTTCGTGGCTTGTGTAGAAGAACACAACATTTTTCTTTGAATGCACATGATGGACAATGGGAACCATAAATCAGTGAAGACCGAAAAGAAGTGAACTTGTGCACTGAAATCTAAGGGCCTGTTTGGTTACATGAATCTAGAGATTTCAAATCTCTGGATTCATGAATCTGAGAATTATATCCGTTTGGTTGTAAAAATCTCCAGATTCATGAAATCTGGAGATTCACCTTTTTACACTAAAAACGTGAATCTGTAGATTTATGGGTAAGGGATGAAATCCAGAGATTTCAAAAAAGTTATACATTTGCACATTCACAAAAATCACGTCGATCAAATAGTTTTTTAGGATGAATCCACTGATTTCATTCCACAACCAAACATCTAATTTTATAAATTATAACTCTATAGATTTGAAATCTCTAGATATTTGAAATCTCCAGACTCATGTAACCAAACAGGCCCTAAAACAATCTCATCATTGTCATACTCCATGTAGAGTTGCTTCTCTGGCGAACCATTAGAGAAACTCCCATCTATTGGTATGCGTAGGGAACGAAATAAATTTTCTTTTTTAAATAAAAGCAAACAAAAAAGATGATATCTTAATAAAAATCATACCAAAAAAAAAATCTTAATAAAAAAGAGAAAAATCATATTTTATCTTTTTTTAACTAAAATTGTATTGCCTTTTCAAAAAGTGTTAGATATTACAATACTTTTTTTCTTCCATACTTCATTATATTATTAAAAAAAATATTATATTCTAAAATAACATCAAGATTCATATTCAAAAGATATTCCATTCAATTTAAGAAATTGCTAGTTCTACTTTACAAAAAATTAAAGCAATTGCTAAAATAAGTAAAAGGTAACGAAATAGATGATATCTTAATAAAAATCATTAAAAAATAATTATTAATGAAAAAGGATCTATTTTACGTTTTCTTTTATTATTTTTTTTCCAAATTATATTGCATTTTCAAAAAATATCAATATCAATATTATGATCTTTCCCTTCTTTTGTTATTATTTTATTATTTTTTTATTTTATAAGCAAGAATGAGAAAATTTTACCATATTGTAACATAACACCAAGATTCCTATTCATGCTATATTCATTACCATTTAAGCAATTACCATACTAATTCTATAAAAAATAAAAATTTAAAGTAATTATTGGCAATAAAATAAAAGAAAACAAACCTTAGTTTTGGTTAATGGTAAGAAAGGATTTAGAAGGTGTTTAGATCTAATAGAAAATGGAACAAAAATCTTGGAGTGAGGTGTAGAATTTAGAGATTTTTCTTTTTTAAGTATTTTTAATAATTTTTTTAAAAGTTTTTCTTAGAAGATATATTATTTAGTTATTAATAACTAAAATGTCAAAAATACCAAATAAAAAACAGGTTAAGAACCAATAAACAATAGAATACAAAAAATATTTATAAAAAAAAAAGGAAAAAAAAAAAGAAGGTCAAGTAAAGATTTGCCACGAAAGACGAGTATACGTGTGACCATGTGTGGGGAAGGGAGTAAGAAAGAAATTTTAGAAGAAAAAAATAACAAAATATGAAAGTTTGAGGGAAAAGATGATTTATAATTTTGAACTCAAATTGATCAAAATCTAACAAAAGAAATATAAAATTTATTTTTATCCCTTTAGAGTTGAGAAGAAAACTACAAACATAGATAGTGTATTAATATATAGTGTTGGAGCTTCAACGCAAGTTTCTATAAGATTGGTGAGGTTTGGATGCCTAAATTTACTTGATATTATTGGCTTGACAAGAATATAAGCAACATCCCAAGCTGAGTAGAAGATATGGAAACCAAATGATGGACTATTTAGAAAAATCATAGATTGAAGCTCTCACACATTATTCAAAATATTATTTTATTTCTTATTGGAAAGTGTAATGTATAACTCCCACTTGCATCAATGACTTTTGATAAAACTATCATCCAAGTCCAACATTAAATGCTAAAAATAAACCAAACAATTTAAGTGGTCTCTGAGTGAGAAATTAAGGTACAACTTGAAATAGAAGGGTATATAGAGATGTCTTTCTCGATTTCCTCATCAATTGCATGATGCAAGATAGTAAAAAAAAAAAAGAAAAAAACCCACCCATATGCTCCATTGTTTTTCCTACAAATAAATCAAAATACCATAACATGAAAGAAAAATTCCAAATAATGCATTTTATAAGAGCCAAATATCAGCTTTTAGGAACTAAGTTTTTGCATTCTGTACCTACAGGCCTCTCAAATAAAAAGCTACTAATAAAGCCACATGAAATAACAAGAGATATAGAAGATTAATTGATTCAATGGTTTTAATAGTCAAATAGAATGTTCAAAGATCAAGTTAACTCTCAATAGAATCATTAACTTCTAGATCTAATTTTAATAAAGTTAGAAGTTAGAACTTCGAATTGTAATTATGTGGATATTTAGTCAAATAGACAAGCCCTTAATAAATTGTCTAGGTCTTTCACAAAAAAAGAAAAAAAAAAAAGTCTAAGTCTAATAATGTTCTGATTCATGATAATGAGAAGAATCAACTGAAACTTTCGGCATACTTGCAAGATAAATATGTATCATGTTAGCGATTAAATTTTTTCGAAAACTCACTAATAAACTTTTTCCTACACCAAATTGGATAGCAGCTCTCCAGTAAATACTCCAACAGGGTTATCATTAATCATTTTGTCACATCCAATATATTGCAGTGAGAGCTAGACATGTAGAGGACATTAGGAGCAATTAGTAGAGAAAAAAAAAAGGTTTAAAATCTTAATAAATATAGAGGGGGTCTGATAGGTTTGCATTTATTAAAATTGCTTATGATAAGAAAATTGTCAAACATGCTAGGTTCCATTTTGTCAACAGTTTAACATAACTTCATGTGTTAATTTGATTAGCATTTCTATACTTGCAAAGAAGTAAACTTGATCAGAATGATTTCCAAACCCTGCCAACAAAACCAAAAATGGATTAAAAGATAATACATCTCTATTTCTTTAAAGGTTTCTTTAGCAATAATCTCATCACATTGACCAGAACAATATTGTTTCTAATGGCAACCATATTAGCACATAAACTTTACATGATGAGTGAAAAATCATATAGTGAGTTTGTTTCAGGGGGAAAATAATGTGTTTTTACATTTTCCTTGATGCATCACCCCAATAAGTCCATCCCAAAGAATTTATAATGCCATCTAAAACACAATAGGAAGAGACAACTTTTAGATATCAACCACAGACTCTTCCCAAGTAGACAATCTGAGTCCTTTTAATCATACAATTTATGAAAGAGAATCTCGTGTGATCATAGAGCCAACAAGGCAATAAATATAAGAAAAATCACCTTATATTACAGTTGTATAAACTCCATACACTGAGAACTCTTCTTCAGTGGAAAGTACTAGGCTGCTCCTACCAAAAGCCCAAAACTAAAGAAAGTGAATGAATAAATATTCTCAAAATGGTAGCTAGTATGCAAGTCCCACAACTCAATTCAAAAGAAAAAACTTTCCACCAACTTTGATCGGTTCTTCACCCCAAATTTCTCCATGTACTCTCCGTATTATCCTTTTTCCCTGTTCTACCGGTCGCAATGCTATTTCAAACTTTTTCAATTCCCTTACATGAACACAATACTACATTATTTGAAGAAATAAGGATATGCAAATAATTTGCATTGTTATGGCAAGAAATAAAAAGTATAAATAAATAAAATATTTTAATAATTTGAAAAGATTGATAAGAGAGAGATTTGTTGGATTAAATATGAAAACAAAGTAAAAGATATAAATAAATAAGAAAGATTTTAATATCCTGAAGAAATAACGATTCAAATATTTTAGAAAACATATGGAGAGATTGGTTCCGTTAGGTTAATTATTGAAATGCAAATTAAAAATCGCAATAAAATTCTACTTCCTAATTTCCAAACTCTTTCAAGTAATCTTTCCCTCTAAAATAAAAATTTTCTAAAATTCTTTTTACCCTCCTCTTCTTAATTAGGTTTTTCTTTTTTGGTAAATAGGCAGATCTTTCCCTCTAAAACAAAAACTATGAAATTTTTCACGATTTTTATTTTCTATTTTTTTTCAATGAATAACTTTCTTAAAAAAATGTAATTTAATTACTTTTATTTTCTTATCACCTTAAATATTTTAAGAAAAAGTTTTCTTCAAAATTTTATACCATTTTCACAATTTTAGCATTTTTTTTAAAACTAAATTCTAATTGTATTTATTGTTTCCTAATTTAAAAAAAAAAGAGAAAAAGCTTCATTGGTATTTTAGTTCAATTTAAAAATCTTCATTTCGGAAAACTTAAATCAGGCTTAGAATCATCAATATAGTCATCAAATCATTGATGGGTTCAAAAATCAAATTTTCTAAAATTCAATAGAAATTGAGCATTCTTGACTTTGGGTCGATTGGCTGGTCGATTGACCCAGTCGACCCACCAGTCAACCCACGTACACAGATGCGCAAAAATCAGCTTAAAAGACCCATTTCTTAAATCACAACTCATTTCTAAACACAAGAACTCGTGGGAGAGCTCTGGGGAAAGATTTTCCAAGGCCTCCAAAGGCTAAACAATGTCACTTAGAGCTTCAACAACAACTCCATTGCATACATTGAACTTCAACTCAAGGTATACTATTCCTCTCTCTCAAAAGCTTCAAACTTGCTTACATTCATCCAAATCCATGAAATATGTTGCAATAGTTAGGAATCATGTCTAAGAACACTTAGAAACATGCTTCATGATATTTTAACACAATGTCATGCTTCTACAACAAGTTCTATTGATTTCATGGTCATTTTACATTATTCACTTCACAAAAACCCCTTTTTTATGAAAACTTCCACCATTTTCAAACCGCTAGGAATTTTGACACCAAATCAATTTCTACATGCTTGATATGATATGGTAAAGGTATGCATGCAATTTAGTTGAACCAATTTTAAAATTCCAAAAATTCAATTTTGACATAAAAAGTAAAAATCTCATTTTCCTTCTTGCTGAATTTTCACCTTTAAACCATGCATATGATGGATTTTTCTCAAACAAACCTTCCTAGCATGTTATTCCATGTATTATGCACATGCTAGTATGTTTGAATCACAATTTTACTAAAATCAAAAATTTCTAAAAAATTACGAAAACACCATTCTTGCTGAATTTTCTGCAAAAACACTAACATCAAACTTCTTTTGTCTTGTCAATAGATATACACATCATGCCACCACGGGGACGATAGATAGGTGGTAGGAGAGGTAGAGGTAGGGGTAGAGTACCTGTGAAACCCAGCCCTAACCTAACCCTGACCCTGATCCGGTAACCCGGTTGTTTTTAGGTCCGAAGACCCGGAGTAAAGAAAGAAGCCAACTATGGGCCATCTCAGTAGAAGACATGGTGTTTGACTCTGAACCCATGGATGTTGTTGATGGAGTTCCATACTTGGATGTCTGTGTAGATTTGGAAAGGAAGCTGCAGTTGTCTGAAGATGAGATTAGTTGAAGGACTGGGAGTATTATCTGATTTGGTTTGAAGGTATTTCTTCACACTTGACTTGTTACTTGATGTGTATGCAAAAGCCCATAAGGTTTAAAGCCCATTTGATCCTCAAAATCCCTCATTATTCCTTACTGTCTGCCTTGGTCGACTGACTGGTCGAGTGGGCCACTCGACCAAGCACTCGACCAAAGGAAGGTGAAATCCGAGATATTGTAATTTTAGGGTGATCATAGAGTGGAAGCGCCCTTGTGCCGCTTATGAGATTTATACTTATAGGGATATTGTCTATAAGATTGAGAACAATTTAGTTACCTATTGTACCTGCTATTGGGATTAGATTCTATCTTGCTTATTCTCTTTTAGAACTACTTTTCCAGCTGGTTGTAGAGTGGGATCTCTCCTCACTTTACTTATCTGATTTAGACACTATGATTATATCTAGTACTCTGATTTATATATGATTCATCCTTTTCTTATTTGGATCTATGGTTTATCTTTCGCACTTTTATTATGATTGTTCATGATTATGTTATTGTTTATGTGGGAGGTTGATTACTCGATACCTGATCTTCGGGCTGTGGATCACACTCTCGGGTATGCCAGATAGGGTACTGGCTGGGAGGATGTGACAGATTGGTATCAGAGCCCAAGGTTCGAGGAAATCCTAACCACAAAAGACAATAATCGAACATTCCCTGAGTCATTGATCCGAAATGACTCCTCTACTCTTAGAAGTGAATAATAGAACACTTGGATTAGAAACTTAACCTATGAAGCATAACAGAACATTTCCGAATAACATACCATAATTATACTTAAACAAATGTCACTAATGCAAATAAAAGAAAGGTGCATAATATACAATAATTAAGTGAAACAAAATGAACTTCATTAATTTCAAAAGCTTTTACAACGATTACATCTGAAATGCATAAATGAAAATCCTAGGGTACAGTCTATCTAGGTGATCTTCTCCGATCTCTCGGATGCTCCGAACTCCTCCGCTAGCCGAGTCACCCGATGCTCTATCCTATCCCGTCGTGACTCCATCCTCTCATACATCTGCTCCCGTCCGACCTCCATCCTCTCTAGCATGGAAGTCATCGATCTCATCCGTGCCCCAAGATCCGAAGTCTCCGGAACCGCATGAGAAGGGCCACCGCCTCGAAGTGTGATGAAGGAAACTCGTGATGCACCGGCTCAGCCTCGTGCATCTCTCAGATCGTCTCCGGCCTGATCATCACTATCGGGACCGATATCCTCTCCTCCATCCTCCGACTCCCGATCCTCATCCTCCGACTCCTCATCATCCTCACCCTCCGGACCAGGAGATCTCTCGGATCGCTGCAGTCTCATCCGACGAATGGTCCGAGTCCCGATGACGTATCCCCGTGGAACCAGGTGTCCACCGGTGTATCCTCGAAACTCACCCCGAAATGCCCGAAGATCAAGGTCGGTAGCCTCCCATAGCAAAGGTTCCGCATGCTAGGCCGCAGAACCAAGTCCAAGCATGACCTCGCTGAATGATGTAGGAGAGATCGATCTCGAAGCCCATGTAGATGCGGTAGATGACTAAGGCCTCCATCACCGTGACCCGATGGTGATGTCCGGCCTTCGGCATAATGTTTCGGCCGACTATGCGACCGATAATCCGTGCAGAATCCGTCATCCGTCCGCTGGTCCACGGAGTGAAGCATCGACGACTATCCCATAGTGTAGAGCATATCTCGCGTAGCTCGTAGGGCATCGGATAGCTGTCCAAATCTTCTCCTCCGGGTATCCACACACACCGCTTGTGGATAGTAAGGAAACCTGCAAGATCTCAGCCAGTGCTCGGGTGGAAAAGCGAATCTGAGTCTGGAAGACCCTGCTCCTTAGGACAAGTCTAAGTGGATGTCCTTGACCTCGAGCCTCCTCTGTGTAGGTAAGGTTGCTAAAGAACAACCTCACTAGCTCCGGGTATACCGGCGGATCCTCGGTGAAGAGATGAGTCCACCGCAACGTGTCGAATCTCTCGCCGAATCCTAAAGACTCTGAGCTGGCGTAGGTGAAGTAGACGTCCCAACTCGATGTTACAGTAACTGAAGTAGGCCTCGTACAAAAACTCGGCCTGAGGTGTGTCGAACATGTTCGGTCTCCGAACCTCCTGTCTAGGCTCGAAGGAACCCGACCTCCGCCCCTAAGTGCCCCTACAATGCGACCACGACCTCTACCTCGTCCTCGCCCTCCCCTCTGCATAGTGTGTATCTGTGAAAGAGACAAGAGACATTTCCAGTTAGTGCTACTTTAAGATTTGAGCCAAAAGGGTATTTTCGTAATTTTTCGGAAAATTTTCAAATTTGGGGAAAATTTGATTTGAACATACTAGCATGTGCGCAATACTTGGAATTTCATGTCTATGAAGTTTGTTTGAAGAAAATCGATCGAAAACTTGAATTAAAGCGAAAAATTCAGCAAGAAGGAAAATTTGGGGATTTTGCAATTTAGGTCAAAATTGGATTTTTGAAAAGTTGAAATTGGTTAAATCAAATTTTATGGACCTATCTACAATATCATCTTGAGCATGTAGCATTTGATTTCGTGCGGAAATTTCAAGCGGTTTGTGAGAAAACGAAAATTTTCTAAAGATAACAATTTCGGTATGAAAACGTTGCGAGATGAACACCAATATGTTAGAACTTGTTGTCTATGCATGGCATTGTGTTTTAAACCTAAGGAATATGTTTCTAAGCATTCCTAAGCATGATTTCTAGCATTGGATACAAGCAAAGCATGGTTTTGATGGAAATGCAAGCATGAGAAGATGAAAATGGAGGAAAGAATGAAAGATTTACCTTGTTTGTGTTGGTTGTGTGTTGAAGTGTTGTTGTTGAAGCACCAAAACACCTCAAGAACACTTGTAAGAACCTTTGGAGACTTTCCCTAGAGCTCTCTCACCTTTGAGAGAGGATAAAATGAAGTTGGAATGTGGAAATGAGGCTTATAATGCGAATTTTCGCATTCTATCTTGATTGGTCGACTCATTGGTCGACTGGGTCAGTCGACCAATCACTCGACCAATGGTCACAGAGACCTCTTTTGCTATTGAATTTTTGGAAAATGTGATTTTTGCCTTATGGATTATTGTTTGATGACTATATGGATATATTTAAGCATGATTTAAGTTTTCAAATCATTTGGACTTGTGGTTTATGTTGAAACTTCGAAATTCGGTATTTTGATGTTCTCAGTTTTGCAGAATGGTTACTCTGAGAAGTGGGCGTGGTGAATCCAGTGGTCAAGGAGGTGGTGAAATACCTCAGGGAGGTGGTGAAATACCTCATGGAGGTGGTGAGATACCTAACGTTGATCAGGGTACCCATGGGATACCCGGTGCCCCGAATGTTGGAAGCTTCCGTGATATTGCCAATATTATGGGCAATATGATGCAGCAGCAAGCAGCTCAGTTCAACCAGATGTTGGTGGGTTTCATGACTCTGCACAATGAGACTCGAACTGGTGCTAATGTGAATCCTCATGCCGCAGTCCTAAATGCGGGAGGTTTAGCTGGAACTCCTCATACTCGCCTGATGGAGAGTTTTCTGAAGATGCAAGTACCCACTTTCACTGGAGTTACCAAGGACCCCTTGTTTCCTAACAAGTGGCTTCGTGAGTTGGAGAAGGCTTTCCGACATCTACAATGCTCGGAAGCTCAGAAGATTCTGTTTCTTTGAACGAAGTTGCAACAAGAAGCTGATGCATGGTGGACCTCCACTCGGCCTGTTTTGGAAGGTTTGCATGCAGGAGTTGTAACTTGGGAGTTGTTCAAGGAGGCTTTTTGCTTGAATTATTTCCCCGAGGCGGTGAAAGATGCGAAGGAAGCTGAGTTTATGGTTCTCACACAAGGATCTTTGTCTGTGTTGGAGTACCAACAGAAGTTTGAGGAGCTTCATTTCTTTGCTCCAGATTCTCTGAAGGTCGATCTCGCCAAAGCGAAGAAGTTCTTCAAAGGAGCGCGCCACCGCCATTAAAGCTTACCTCACGAGTCCGGCCTATAGTGAGTTATGCTCAAGTGGTGCGAGAACTCGAAGAAGTTGGAAGAAACAGAGAAGGAAAGTGCACGTGTGCAAAGGCCCTGGCAGCCAAGGAACCCTGGGTTGGTAGATCGTAATGATCGGCGTTTTGTGAGACCTACACCCTACCCCACTCCTACCTTTCAGCCTAGGAGTGTAGGTCAGAACTCGGGTTTTCAGCAGCCCGGCCAGTTTAGACAGTATGGCGGAAACCGACCACCAGTGAGTGCAAGTGCTAGGCCCGTGAATGCGAATCCTAGGCCTTTTGTTCGAAGCCCTCTGTTGCAGCTACCCCGTTGGACCCAAGCAATCCTGTTTGCTTTTACCGCAAGCAAGCTGGTCATTTCGCTCGTGCCTCGTCCGAAGCGGCGCCTATCCAGAGGCTCTGCTCCGGTGGTGAAGAGTGCTCCTACTCCTCCCTCCGGTAGAGTGTTCGAGTATTTCCAGTCTTGAGCGGGATCCAAGCCATGAAGTGATTACAGGTACATTGTTAGTTGCTTCTATTTCTGCATTTGTCTTATTTGATACGGGTGCATCTCATTCGTTCATGTCATCTCGCATTCATCAAGAAGACTAACCTAATCCCCGAGAAGTTGTCTAGTTGTTTATTGATTAGTACACCTACTGGTCTGTTGTGAAACTAGATAAGGGGTTATCTAAATGTCCTGTGTTGATTGGTGAGAAGAACTTGGAAGCCAATTTTGTACTTCTTGATATGAAGGACTTCGATGTTATTTTGGGAATTGATTGGTTAACAGCCCACAAAGCTGTGTTTCTTTGTTCCTCAAAGAAGATCCAGTTCCATATTTGTGGAAGTCCGGTCTTAGAATTTCATGGTGAGAAGAGAAGGGTTTGTAAGAAGGTGCTGTCTGCACTAATGCAAGTCTATGCCCTAGTGGATGATGCTTCATTTGAAGGCAAGGGTAAAGTGGAGAAAAGAGTCGATGAAGTCGGGGTTGTCGTGACTTTGTTGATGTCTTCCCCGATGATCTATCGGGAGTGCCTCCAGAGACGGGGATGTCGAGTTTTCTATTGATCTCGTCCTTGGTGCCGCTCCGGTATCTAAAGCTCCGTATAGGATGGCTCCTACTGAGTTGAAAGAGTTGCAAAATCAGTTGAATGAACTCATTGATAGAGGTTTCGTACAACCTAGTGTATCACCTTGGGGAGCTCCGGTCTTGTTTGTCAAGAAGAAAGATGGTAGTATGCGCCTGTGCATCGACTACCGTGAGTTGAATAAGCTGACTATCAAGAATAGATACCCGCTGCCCAGAATAGATGATCTTTTCGATCAGTTAAAAGGTGCAGTTGTGTTCTCAAAGATTGACTTAAGATCCGGATATCACCAATTGAAAGTGAAGTCTAGTGATATCTTCAAGACAGCTTTCCGAACACGGTATGGCCACTACGAGTTTAGGGTCATGCCCTTCGGATTGACCAATGCTCCTGCGGTGTTCATGGACCTCATGAACCGAGTATTTCACGATGTGCTTGATAAGTTTGTGATTGTTTTCATCGACGACATCTTGATCTATTCGAAGAGCGAAGAAGAGCATGCAAGCCATCTAAGTTTCACTTTGCAAAGGTTGCGAGAAAAGAAGTTGTACGCCAAGTTTAGCAAGTGTGATTTTTGGCTTAAAAGAGTAGTATTCCTTGGCCATGTGGTTTCAGCCGAAGGTATTCTTGTCGATCCTGAAAAAGTTCAAGCTGTGGCTGATTGGGAAAGATCGAAGTCGGTAATGGAAATAAGAAGTTTTCTTGGATTGGCGGGTTACTACGGAAGGTTTATTGAGAACTTTTCTCGGTTGGCTGCTCCTATGACTAAGTTGACCGGGAAAGAAGAAAAGTTTGTTTGGTCGGCGCTTTGTGAGAAGAATTTCCAAGAGTTGAAAGATAGATTGACAAGTGCCCCGGTTTTGACTATACCGATAGTTCCGGTGGTATGACGAGTTTATACCGATGCGTCAAAGATTGGATTGGGTTGCGTACTGATGCAACATGGCAAGGTCGTAGCCTATGCTTCTCGGCAATTGAAAGATTATGAGCGGAATTACCCCACTCACGATCTAGAACTTGCCGCTGTTGTCTTTGCTTTGAAGATTTGGAGACATTACCTCTACGGTGAGAAGATTGCCATTTTCACGGATCATAAGAGTTTGAAATACTTCTTTACCCAAAAGGAGTTGAACATGAGACAAAGGAGATGGTTGGAACTAGTCTCTGATTATGATTGTAATATTCAATATCACCTTGGGAAGGCAAACGTTGTTGCTGATGCTCTTAGTAGGAAGAACCAGAAGAAGACTTTGGATTTGAATGCTTTGAGTTTACCATTGTGGTCTTCTATTGAGAGTTTTGATTTGGAAATTGTCCACGAGAATTCTGATTTTATTCTTTCCGCCATGATGGCAAGATCGGCCTTAGAGATAAAATTGTTGCTCTGCAGAGTTCTGACCAAGAACTTTTGATCAAAGTTGAGAAGATTTCTTCGAATCCTGAGTCGGACCCCGACTTTGGTATATCCATGGATGGTGCTTTATTGTTTAGAGGAAGACTGTACGTGCCTGCAAATGAAGAAATTAAGAAGGAAATATTGAAGGAAGCACACCAGTCAGTCTTTACTATACACCCGGGAAGCACCAAGATGTACAAGGACTTGAAGAAACATTTTTGGTGGATTGGTTTGAAGGCTGATGTTGATGATTTTGTTGCCAAGTGTGAGACTTGCCAACATGTGAAAGCCGTTTGACAACCCCCATCTGGATTACTTCAACCTCTTCCTATTCCTAGTTGGAAGTGGGAGGATATCTCTATGGACTTTGTGACTAGCTTGCCTCGGACAAGTAAAGGCAATGACACTGTGTGGGTGATTGTTGATAGGTTGACCAAATCAGCCCACTTCATTCCTATGAAGATCACTCATACTCTGGATAAGCTAGCAAGGCTTTACGTGGATAATGTGGTTCGCCTGCAATCTACTATATTGATCATGTTAGTAGTCAATTGCTGTGTTTTCTTTTCATGATCCATGATCTATCAATCTCTAGTTGTTTCTCTTCTACCATACCATGTTTTCTTCATGAATCATGATAGTTACATATATGGTAGGTTTTGTTTCCTTGTTTAGATTTATGCTCTTGGGTCTATTTTCTTGAAGATCTAAGTATGCCTTTCATGATACCTTTATCTGAATCAATGATTCATTCTCCTATTGTTCTTGTCTTTGATTTCTATCTTGAATTCTTCAGGAACCATGATTGATCTAATTATGGTAACTTTTTGTTTCCTAATTTGTATCTTGATGGCTTGATTTGATTAGTGTTTTGAGATCCCCTATATGTTAGGATACTACTAATGTAGTTTACCCCTTGATTAGTACCCGTTTGAACCACCAAATTCGGATTTTATATCTTAAAACTATGATTTTATAGCCGCTGCATTGGTCGACTGATTGGTCGGATTGGGCGATAGACCAATCCAATCGACCAATGAGTACAGCAACTCCAGAATTGGTCTGTTTTGGATGTTTTGGTATCTTTTCTGTTAGGGATCTTTCCTAATATGTTGTATACACTTGTTTAGGACCTTCTTCTCAAGTTTAACAAGATCTTACTTGATTTCTTAGGATTCCTTTGCAAGTTATAAAAGGTAAGGATGGTTACTTCTTTAACAACATGAATTGCATATCTTAGTTTCTATATTTGAATCTTGTTAATTTATTTCTTTAAATAGATTCTTATAATGTTATACTACTGTGGTACTGTCTTGATATCAGTAGCATTACTTATTTATATTGAATTGACTCATGTATGATTTACTTACCAGTTATATACAAGTTAATTGTAATTATTGATTTCTTTCCATATATGAAGTTACCAAATATGTGATGTTATGAATTGATGCTTGTGTATGCTTAAGTATGGTTTGGAAAGGAGAGGTGTCCTTTTGACACTTCTGTCCTTGGACTACTACGGGAATATTATGGGATGTTTCCGGAGATGCCCTCTGGACACCTTCCTAAACTATTGGATGACATATCTAGGACTGTCTAGTAGTGTTGGGCTAGGATGTCCCGTTATGTCAGACCCTAATCGGAGGGGTATTGAGACCGAATGACCCGTGGTAGCAATGGGGATTCATGGGCGCTCAAGACCGGTAACCAACCCGTGAGAGGACAGGAATCACATTGTGGGGGCCATTTATTGGTAGGGTTGCATATGGATAGACTTGGGCTCACGGGCGCTCAAGACCGGTAACCAACCCGTGAGGGGACGTGAGAGCTTCCCGTTTACCATATGTGGATGACCAATAGGGTTGATGAGTCCGTAGTCAGGGACTATGAGGACTCTAGTGTGAAGGATACCGGAAATGATCGTCAGGGACGAGGAATGGACGTATCTGGATCTGACTTGATGTAACTAAGTAGAAGACTTGCATTTGGCTAGGCTTTACCCTGACATGCGCCGGTACTTAGACCAATGGTGATGTGAGAGAGTGGTGACCTATACCCCCAGCCATGGAATGTCCCGAGGGATGCCGGACCCATTACCAACTGATGATGAGTGATTGAGACGTTCCTAAAGAAGTACGGTGCTATGACTTAAAGCATGTCTGCCAATAGAGACCAGCATATGTAGAGTTAGATTCATACATTCATTGTTTGTTTCATACCATATTGCATTTATGTTTGTTCGAAATCCTGCCATTTATGTTATTATGGATTTAATCGCCTTCTTGAGTTTCTTTGAAACTCATTCCTTTATTGTACAATGTTTGTTAGACTATTCTACGGAGTTCGAATATCATGACGGCCCGTATGAAGAAGCGCAAGGAGAAGAGACATATCTCCAGGAAGGTGATTGCGGTTACGACAATTACACTGAAGATCCCGCGAGTGGTTATGCTCCGTACGATGCTTAGTCCGACCATAGAGTGGAAGCGCCCTTGTGCTGTTTATGAGATTTATACTTATAGGGATATTGTCTATAAGATTGAGAACAATTTAGTTACCTATTGTACCTGCTATTGGGATTAGATTCTATCTTGCTTATTCTCTTTTAGAACTACTTTTCCGCTGGTTGTAGAGTGGGATTTCGCCTCACTTTACTTATCTGATTTAGACACTCTGATTATATCTAGTACTCTGATTTATATATGATTCATCCTTTTCTTATTTGGATCTATGGTTTATCTTTCGCACTTTTATTATGATTGTTCATGATTATGTTATTGTTTATGTGGGAGGTTGATTACTCGATACCTGATCTTCGGGCTGTGGATCACACTCTCGGGTATGCCAGATAGGGTACCGGCTGGGAGGATGTGACACCAACAACAGTGTAAAAGTCATACAGTCTATGTTATATGGTAATAACCGTCCTTACCTCAAATTGTGAAGACGATGATCCGAAGTCACAAGAGAATGGTCCAATTATAGTCTTAAAACCCTAAACAAACATATATGAAGGATTATAGAAGAAATCAGAACAATCGGAGATCGAACGAATCAAAACTAGGCAAAAGTTGCTGACAACAATACTGTTGGTTGATACCTTGGGTCAATGGTATCGACCCACTTTACCAACCCAAAGGGTGTCGGACAGCAAGTTGGGTTTTTGGCTCAAAGTTGGTCTTCCAGGTCTCAGATCGATACGAAACTTGGGGAGCAGCTGAAACACAATATAGAGACACTAATTATCAAAGAATTAACATCATCCAATGGTCAAATTAGAAATCCCCAAATTGGCATATCAAGTTCAAGAGTTGTTAATCATGGCATTGGCTATTTCTTAATGCAAATTGGGGGAAAACATAGTGGATTAGGTAGGGAATAACTTAGGAGCAATATTGAAATCATATGCAAGGTATAGATTAGGTTAATCATAGGCTTCATCTCAGTTTCGGTAAATAAAGTAAGTTGGTAAGCAACAAATCATGGAAATGTATATTAATTGATCAAGAGGTAAGTGGAACATAGCAAGATGGTTGAAAACATTAATGTATGAGGTAAAGAAGACTCATGGCAAGGTGTTTGCAAGGTTGCAGCACCTTGGCCATGGTCCCAACAGCAAAAATGAGAGTAAAGATGAGTGAGAAAGAGACTAGGAGAGAGAGTCATACCTTGTAGAAGAGATTAGAGAAGAGAGACAAATGATTCTTTAAGAAGATCAACACCCAAGCCAAGGAGGAGGCTTATAGGAGCTTTCCCACGTTCTCAGATGTTGAAATGAGTGAAATAATGTTTTAGGTTCGAGGTTTCACTTAAAAGGAGGAAGGGATATCCAAAAACACCTTTTTATTCGAATTTGGGCTTGTTGGGTCGATGCTTTTGGTTGATGGTATCGACCCACAGTATCGACCCAAAGTAGTTTCAACAGAATTTTCAGAAATAGTTCAGCAACTTCGGATGTGGATTCGGAGGGCTATACAAGGTCAAATTGAGTGAGGTTTTCTCCTACAAGTCAATAAAGAAGTCTAGTTTCCAGACATACCTTTGGATCAAGCATGGGAGTTCATTAGGTCCACCAACTAAGCTCAGCTTCTTCGATGCACAAGCAGGATTTGCCAGACATAGTTCAGCAACTTCGGACAGGGATTCGGACGGCTATATGGGGTCAAATTGAGTGGGGTTTCTCCTACAAGTCCATCAAGAAGTATAGTTTCGAGAAATACTTTCAGATTGAGCACAGGAGTTCATTAGGTATTTCAACTAATTCACCCCTCTTCTATGCGAAGATTCAAAACTAACACTGACAATGCTCTCAAGTATGGAGCACCATCATCAAAATCCATGGGTTTCGGGTCGAACACCATGTCTTCCATATAGAGGGCCCACAAGGATTTCTCCCACCACTTCGGGTCATTGGATCTACAGACAAAATAAATTCCAGGCCTGGTCAAGGTTAGGATAAGGCCGGACATTACAGATCTATCCTAGGAAAATGTCTAGCATGACTTCCTAAGGCTTTCAAAGATAATAACACTGAAATCAGGTCCAATTTTAAGGTCTAACATCAAATGAGTCTTTCTTTATCCCAAAACAAATAGGGTGTCCTGGTTAGGTTTGGGCTGGATTTTACATTCTTCTCCCCTTAAAATAATTTCGTCCTCGAAATTGGGAGAGTACTAGGCTTCTAAAGAGATGGAAGACATTGCTTTTATCTTGACTTTTCTTCTCCCAAAATCTTCGGAAAACAATTAACAATAAATCTTTTGTAAGAAAACAAGGAATAAATCTAACATGCCTTGAAATCAAATCGAAAGTATGATCATGGCTTCTTGAAGACTTCACAAGGATCATGGCAAAGATCAATATGAAGATCATAAAACCTTAAAAATGAAAGGAGATTATAGAAGAGATGGTTGCAAGGATGCAGCATCTTCTTCTAAATCTCAATCACAAAGGATAAAACATAGTAAGAATAGATCAATACAACACAAGAGATTACTAACCTTTGATTGAGGAACATGAGATGAAAAGCTTGAAGTCTTGAAACAATTAGAAGGAATAATAAATCATGAAGATCACACTTGATTTCTCTTTGAAATTATCATGTGGAGAGTTCAAAAGGTTATAGGGTGTATGGAGATACACTCTAGAACAGCAAGGATAGAAGGATCAGTCATAGGAATGACTTAAGATCACCCTCCTATCAAAGGGAATAGAAGGCACAAGAAGAAATAGTAGAGAGGAAAGATCAACTTCGGGGTAAACTTCTACCAAACAAAACTAGGCAACTCATACGACAGTCGACAGAGAATAAATCGAATAGTGCATATGGTATGTATGCATTAGGCACAGCAGGAAGGTTAGGATTTGGTGGGATTTCACACGTATTGGTCTTGAGAGCCCATGAGCCCAAGTCTAGCCATATGCAACCCTCCAAATAAATGGCCACCACAATGTGTTTCTTGTCCTCTCACGAGTTGGTTGCCGGTCTTGAGTGCCCATGAATCCCCATTGCTACCATTGGTCGTTCGATCTCAATACCCTTCTGACTAGGGTTTGATATAATGAGGACATCCTAGCCAAACACTACTAGACAGCCCTAGGTATGACAACCAATGGTTCAGGAAGGTGTCAATGGGCAACCCCGAAAACATCCCATACTATTTCCGTTGATGTCCAAGGACAGAATTGTCAAAAGGACACCTCTCAATCCCAAACCATACTTAATCAAACACATTCTTAGATCAATCATAACATACAAAATCAACACCTCATCATACAAAAGAGAATGTAAAAGCATAATCCAATCATTAAACAATATGCAGTAATAAGCATTTCATATAAGCTTGAATGATTTAAAAGAAAACATAAGTGAAGTGCTACTGTACTTACAGTAGTACATCATAAGTATAAAATACAATAACAGTAGTTAAACTTAGAGTTTATTAAATTAGAAACCAAAGTATACACGATCTATGTTATTATAAAATAACTGTCCATACCTTAATTATCGTCGAAGATAACTCAAAGATCGAAGAGAGAGGTTCCAAACTTAGCAATTAAACCCCTAACAATCATAGATACAACATTAGGAAAGAAGCCTAAAATATTGGAGCAAACGAATCAAACAAAGCGAAAAACAAAGCTTCAGACTTCATTGGTCGATTGATTGGTCTACTGACCCAGTCGACCAACAGAGTCAGTACGAAGCAAATACGGAAAATTTGATCCGAAACTCAATCTACAGGGTTCAGAACTTCACGAAACTTGGAGGAAAACTTTAGGATAATATTCTAACACTAAGGGAGCAAAGATGGGCACTAATAATGATTAAAAATACTACCTTATAATTTAAAATCATGGTTTCCCCAATTGGGAGAAAACCCTAGAATTCGATGAAAAATATACTATGAAAATCACAGAAAAGACAAGGGATGATTTAGATCTCATCCAAGAAAAAGGTAATTAGAATCAATTACAAGTATGTCATGAAAATTAGATTCGGTCGGCTAAGAAATCAGATCCATAAGAAGAACTAGGGTTTCAAAAGGATCTTACAAGGATTAGGGTTGAGATCTCTATGCTGATCATAAACCCTAAAGAAAAGAATGAGATCATAGAAGAGATGGTTGCAAGAACGCAGCTTCTTCTTCCCAATCTCAAACCATAACAAGATTGAAAGATAAATTATGACACCGAAAAGATTACTAACCTTGAATTGGCGTATCAGAGATGAGAGACTTCAGATCTTGAGGAGAATTCTTCGATATCACCGAAGAGAGTTTCAAACGAGTCTTCCCACATTCTCAGAGTGTTTTGGAGGCAGAGGACACTAAGAAACACGAAGTGTGTTTAAATAGAGAGTGAAAAACCCTAAAATTGGATTTTCTCGAATTTAACACATAGTTGGTCGACTGCTTGTTGACTGGCCCAATCGACCAATCAGATCAGCAAAGTCCAAATAGGGAATTGGAGGATCAAATGAACACCAAACCTAAAGGGCTTTTACACACACATCAAGTGACATACCTAGGGTGTAGAAATGCCTTCAAACTAAGTTAGATAATACTCCAAGTCTTTCAACTAATCTCATCTTCAGTCAGGTGCAGTTTCCTTTCTAGTTCAAAGCAAGTTTCCATAATTGCAACACCAACATCACATCCATGGGTTCAGGGTCAAACTTCATATCTTCCACTGAGATGGCCCACAATTGACTTCTTCCTTTACTCCGGGTCATTGGACCTACAAACAACAGGGTTTCTAAGTCAAGGTTAGAGCTTGGTTTCACATAGATCATCATACAAGGTAAACACTCATTCTCATTCTCAAATTCATCTTCTCATGCTTGCATTCATCCAAAAACCATGTGTTGCTTATGTTTATTGCTAGGAATCATTTTGAGGAACACTTAGAAACATGTTCCATGAGTTTTAAACACAATGCCATGCTTAGAAAGCAAGTTTTAACACAATCCTGCACTTTCACATCGCTTTCGCAACTGAAATCGCCAAACTTAAGAAAAAAATTGATTTCTCACAAACCGCTTGGAGTTTACGCATGAAATCAAATGATACATGCTTGAAATGATGTTGTGGATGTATACATGTAGTTTGATTCCACCAATTTCCGAATTTTCAAAATTCCAATTTTGACCTAAATTGCAAAATCCTCGAATTCCTTCTTGCTGAATTTTTTATTTTAGACCAAGATTTCAATGGATTTTCTTCAAATAAAACATCTTAACATGGTAGTATTTTCAATTTGCATTTTCCCCAAATTTGAAAATTTTCAAAAAATTACGAAAATGCCATTCTGGCTGAAATTTCGAAACAACTCTAACAAGCAATGTCCTTTGTCTTTTCCACAGACATTTACACCATGCAGAGAGGAGAACGAGGTCGAGGCCGAGGTCACTTAGTCGGTGCTCGGAGAGGTAGAGGTCGAGTGTGAGATCCCACCTATTCCTAACCTTGCCATTGTACCTAATGCATATATACCATACACTCTGTTCGATTTATTCTCTGCTGTACGAATTGCCTAGTTTCGTTTGGTAGAAGTTTACCCCAAAGCTGATCTATTCTCTCCATGATATCTTCTTGTGCCTTACCTTCCCTTTGATAGGAGGATGATCTTAAATCATTCCCATGACTGATCCTTCTATCCCTGCTGTTCTAGAGTGGATCTCCATACACTCTATAACCTTGTGAATTCTTCACATGATGATTTCGAAGAGAAATCAAGTGTGATCTTCATGATTTGTTATTCCTTCTAATTGTTTCAAGACATCAAGCTTTTCATCTTCTATTCTTCAATCAAAGAATTGTAATCTCTCTTGTGTTGTACTGATCTACTCTTGCTACGATTTATTCTTTGAGATTGAGATTATGAAGTAGATGTTGCATTCTTGCAACATATTGATCCTTGCAACCATCTTTTCTACAATCTCCTTTCATTCTTAAAGTTTTATGATCTTCATATTAATCTTCGCCATGATCCTTGTGAAATCTTCATGAAGCCATGATCATACTTTCCATTTGATTTCAAAGCATGTCAGATTTACTCCTTGTTTTTCCTTGGAACAATTGGCAACCCTTCTATTTTCTATTAATTCATTGGATCCTCCCCAAGACTTTCTTTATTATGATTTCTTTATCTTTATTCCCTAGGGTGAATCTTTATTCTCCCTAGTCTTCCCATGGGATATTAGGATTTCTTTCCTTTGAATTTATTTACATTCTTTCCTCTCATTGGTAGACCCTTCCTAATTCCATTCTTGATTTTGAAATATTAATGAGATGTTCCTTTATCTATCTTGGGTTGTTTTTGTAAGAGTTAATTATGGGTAACTCTCATGGGAGGTAACCAACTCTTATGAGAGGTAACCATATCTGAGACCCTAATGTTCTTTTATCTGTTGGAAACTTCCCAACACCTTTTCAGATTGTGCATTCTTTGTTTCTCTTTCCCTAGGGTGAATCTTGATTACCCCTAGCCTTTCCATGAGAGCCATCAGTTTTGTTCTGAATCTGCGCACCAAAGAGGGGTGAATTAGTTGAAATACCTAATGAACTCCTGTGCTCAATCCGATTATATTTCCTGAAACTAGACTTCTTAATGGACTTCCAGGAGAAAACCCCACTCAATTTGACTCCATATAACCTTCCAAATCCCTGTCCGAAGTTGCTGAACTATGTCTGTCAAATCCTGCTTGCGCATCGAAGAAGATGAGCCTATTTGGTGGACCTAATGAACTCCAATTCTTGATCCGAAGGTATTTCTGGAAACTAGACTTCTTGATTGACTCGTAGAAGAAAACCTCACTCAATTTGACCTTGTATAGCCCTCCGAATCCCTGTTTGAACCTTGCTGTTCTGATTGGTCGACTGGACCAGTAGACCAATCCAATCGACCAATGGTGTCTGAATTTACCAATTTGGTCCTGTCTCCTCTATTTAAGCCTAATCTCGGGAATACTCCACCTCCTATGCCTCCTAAGCCTCTGGAACGAGTTAGAACCCTAATCTAATCAATTCCCTTGCATTCCTTGGTGATCTCTCTCAAGACTTGACGTAATCTTCTTCCTCTCGCATCAAAGGTATGTCTACTCTCTTTTCTTTCTTCTCCATCTCTGATTTTCTTTCTTTAATCTGTTCTTGACTGAGATCAGGAAGAAGATGATGCACTCTTGCAACCATCCACTCCATGATCTCATCTTGTTCCTTGAGATCTATGATCATCATCATGATCTCAACCCCAGCCAGTTGAATTCTTGAAACCCTAACCTTTGAAACCCTAACCCTTGTATGATCTTTCTGGAAACCTTTTGTAACCTCCCATGTGAAGGAAACCTCATTGGTAATGTGGAGGTTGATCTAAATTCAATATTCTTTAATTCTTCTTGTTGTAATTGGCCAATCATCAATTCCCTCCCTCCTGTGATCTTAACCTTTTTATGGGAACCATAAGGGTGAAACCCTAATTTCTTGGGTTAGATCAAGAACCCATCTTTTGACCATGATTATCTTCCCATAATGTTTCTATTAACCTAAACAAGATTTTCTTATTATGTTCTTGATTGCAACCATTCCCTTTCTTCCTGTGATCATAACCTTCTCATGAGAGCCATAAAGGTTGAAACCCTAATTTCTTGGGTTAAATCAAGAACCCATATTTTTACCATGACTTGATGATTTTATCTTCCCATATGATTCTAATACATCCTAGGAAGTTCCCCTTCGAATTTCGGATCAATCCGACTTCAAACGAAGAAGTTATGGCCAAAACAGTTTTCACTATTTCGCATCGACTCGATTGGTCGATCGATTGGTTGATCGGGTCGATAGACCAAGGCAATCGACCAATGAAGTCAGTAGCTTCAATTTTCGCTCGATTTGATTCGTTTGCTCTCTGATCTTTTAGGTATCTTTCCTAATGTTTTATCTATGCTTGTTAGGGGTTTATTTGCCATGTTTGGTGTCTCTCTCTTTGATCTTTGGATTATCTTCGGCGATAATCAGGTAAGGACAGTTGATTCCTTAACTACATAGATTGCTTGTTCTCTGGTTTCTACTTTATGAAACTATGAGATTACCTACTGTTATTGTATTTTAATTCTGATCTCCTACTGTGGGAACAGTAGCACTTATTTATATCATCTTTTCATTGTTTATGTTATATGAATTACTTATTACCGCTTTAATCTGATGTTGCTTTTACATTCTCTTTTATATGATGAACTATCGGTTGTGTATGTCATGACTGATCGAGAATGTGTTTGCTTAAGTTTGGTCTGGGATTGGGAAGTGTCCTTTTGACACTTCTGTCCTTGGACATTATCGGAAATAGTATGGGATGTTTCCGGGGTTGCCCATCGACACTTTCCCAAATCAATGGTTGTCATACCTAGGGATGTCTAGCAGTGTTTGGCTAGGACACACCCCTGTTATATCAGACCCGATTCGGAAGGGTATTGAGATCGAACGACCCGTGGTAGCAATGGGGATTCACGGGCGCTCAAGACCGGTAACCAACCCGTGAGAGGACGGGAATCACATTGTGGGGGCCATTTATTGGAGGGTTGCATATGGCTAGACTTGGGCTCATGGGCGCTCAAGACCGGTAACCAACCCGTGAGAGGACATGAGAGCTTCCCGTTTACCATATGTGGATAACCAATAGGGTTGATGAGTCCATAGTCCGAGTTGGTCGGTGCCATAGGATACGCTGACTCTAGTGCGAAGGATACCGGAAAGGATCGTCAGGGACGAGGAATGGACGTATCTGGAACTGAGTTGATATAACTGACTAGATGACTTGCATTGGGCTAGGCTTTTCCCTGACATGAGCCGATACTTTTGCCAAATGGTTGTGAGAGAGTGTGTTGACTTAACCCCCTGCCATGGTTTGTCCTGAGGGATGAAGGACCCATTACCAACCGGCTGCCCAAGAATACCTTAAATGGGTGAGGGAATCCAAGATATCTTAAATGGTTGAGGATGTGAACGGACCTACCCAAAGAAGTACTGTGCTATGACTTAAAGCATGTCTGCTGTCACATCCTCCCAGCCGGTACCCTATCTGGCATACCCGAGAGTGTGATCCACAGCCCGAAGATCAGGTATCGAGTAATCAACCTCCCACATAAACAATAACATAATCATGAACAATCATAATAAAAGTGCGGAAGATAAACCATAGATCCAAATAAGGAAAGAATGAATCATAAATGAATCAGAGTACTAGATATAATCGAGTGTCTAAATCAGATAAGTAAAGTGAGGCGAAAATCCCACTCTACAACCAGCGGAAAAGTAGTTCTAAAAGAGAATAAACTAGATAAAATCTAATCCCAATAGCAAGTACAATGGGTAACTAAATTGTTCTCAATCTTATAGACAATATCCTTATAAGTGTAAATCTCATAAATGGCACAAGGGCGCTTCCACTCAATGGTCGGACTAAGCATCGTACGGAGCATAACCACTCGCGGGATCTTCTTGGTGTAATTGTGGTAACCGCAATCACCTTCCTGGAGATATGCCTCTTCGCCTTGCGCTTCTTCATAGGAACCGTCATAGTATTCAAGACTGCGGGATAGTCTAACAAACATTGTACAATAAAGGAATGAGTTTCAAAGAAACTCGGTAAAGCGATTAAATCCATAATAACATAAATGGCAGGATTTCGGAACAAACATAAATGCAATATGGTATGAGACAAGCAATGAATGAATGAATCTAACTCTATGTATGCTGGTCTCTATTGGCGGACATGCTTTAAGTCATAGCACCGTACTTCTTTAGGAAGGTCTCAATCACTCATCATCAGTTGGTAATGGGTCCGGCATCCCTCGGGACATTCCATGGCTGGGGGATAAGTCACCACTCTCTCACATCACCATTGGTCTAAGTACCGGCGCATGTCGGGGGTAAAACCTAGCCAAATGCAAGTCTTCTACTTAGTTACATCAAGTCGGATCCAGATACGTCCATTCCTCGTCCCCCGACGATCCTTTCCGGTATCCTTCACACTAGAGTCCTCATAGTCCCTGACTACGGACTCATCAACCCTATTGATCATCCACATATGGTAAACAGGAAGCTCTCACGTCCTCTCACGGGTTGGTTACCGGTCTTAAGCGCCCGTGAGCCCAAGTCTAACCATATGCAACCCTACCAATAAATGGCCCCCACAATGTGATTCCTGTCCTCTCACGGGTTGGTTACCGGTCTTGAGCGCCCATGAATCCCCATTGCTACCACGGGTCGTTCGGTCTCAATACCCCTCCGATTAGGGTCTGACATAACAGGACATCCTAGCCAAACACTACTAGACAATCCTAGATATGTCATCCAACAGTTTAGGAAGGTGTCCATAGGGCATCTCCGGAAACATCCCATAATATTCCCGTAGTAGTCCAAGGACAGAAGTGTCAAAAGGACACCTCTCCTTTTCAAACCATACTTAAGCATACACATGCATCAATTCATATCATCACATATATGGTACTTCATATATGGAAAGAAATCAATACTTACAATCACTTTGTACATAATTGGTAAGTAAATCATACATGAGTCAATTCAATATGATTAAGTAATGCTACTGTAATCAAGGTTATGCAACAGTAGTATATCATTGTAAGAATCTAATTAAGGAAACAAATCAATGATATTCAAATATAGAAACTAGATTCATGCTATCTATGTTGTTAAAGAAGTAACCATCCTTACCTTTTATAACTCGCAAAGGAATCCTAAGAAATCAAGTAAGATCTTGGCAAACTTGAGAAGAAGGTCCTAAACAAGTGTATACAACATATTAGGAAAGATCCCTAACAGAAAAGATACCAAAACATCCAACACAGACCAATTCTGGAGTTGCTGTACTCATTGGTCGAGTGGATTGGTCGACTGGTCCAGTCGACCAATCAGTCGACTGGTCCAGTCGACCAATGCAGACAGTAGCCTAAAAAAAACAGAGTTTTAAGATATAAAATCCGAATTTGGTGGTTCAAAAGGGTACTAATCAAGGGGTAAACTACATCAGTAGTATCCTAACATATAGGGGACCTCAAAACACTAATCCAATCAAGCCATCAAGATCCAAATTAGGAAACAAAAAGTTACCATAATTAGATCAACCATGGATCTTGAAGAATTCAAGATAGAAATCAAAGACAAGAACAATAGAAGAATGGATCATTGCTTCAGGTAAAGGTATCATGAAAAGCATACTTAGATCTTCAAGGAATTAGGCTTAAAAGCATAAATCTAAATAAGGAAACAAAACCTACCATATATGTAACTATCATGATTCATGAAGAAAACATGGTATGGTAGAAGAGAAACAACTAGAGATTGATAGATCATGGATCATGAAAAGAAAACACAGCAATTGACTACTAACATGATCAATATAGAAGATCCAAGGAGATCAGAATTCAAATCAGAAGTTAAACAAAGACTAGATCATGGTTTGATCATGATTCCTTCAAAAGCTTGCAATGATCATGGTTAAGATCATTGTTCTAGCCATTAATCCTTAGGATGATCATGAGAGACAAGTCCAGAGATGTTTGCAACAGAGAATGCAGCATCTCCTCTACTGTCTCAACTCAAAAAGGAAAGAAAATAAGAGATAGAGGAGAAGAAGAGAGTGTAGACATACCTTTTGATGCAAAAGGAAGAGTTTCGACGAAGATCCGTCAAGAAAATCACCAAGGATGCAAGGGAGATGACTTGCAGAGGTCTTTGGTTCGTTCCAAAGAGTTTGGAGGCAGCAAATACGAAGTGGACTCGAGATTGGACTTAAATAGAGCAAGAAAAACCTAATTGCCAAAGACAGCACTCATTGGTCGAGTGGATTGGTCGATGGCCCGGTCGACCAATCAATCGACCGACCAATGCCGACAAAGAATTCCAAAACAGGGAATTGAAGACCCAGATCAAATCCAATCCTAAAGGGGTTTTGCACACATGTCAAGTGACTTACCTAATAGGTAGAAATGCCTTCAAACCAAGATAGAGAGCACTCCAAGTCCATCAACTAATCCGATCTTCATCAAGATTCAGTTTCCATAAATAGAACTTCATCATCAACTTTCATGGATTCAAAGCCAGACACCAAGTCCTCTACTGGGATGGCCCAAAGCTGACTTCTTACTTTACTTCGGGTCATCAGACCTACAAATAACAAGGTTTCCGGGTCAAGGTTAGGGCTGGGTTTTACATCTGCCATAGAGACCAGCATACATAGAGTTAGATGCATTCATACATTATCTGTTTCATATTGCATTGCATCTTGTTATGGTTTGCTTCCATGTTGTTTATGTTGTTATGGATTAACTTGCCTTACTGAGTTTCTTTCGAAACTCATTTCTTTTTTTTGTACAATCTGTTGTTAGACTTCTCTACAGGTTCGGATTTCTTTGACGGTCCATATAAGGAAGCGCAAGGTGAAGAAGATGAAGACTGAAGGAGAAGAAGAGCTGACTGAAGATGTGGATTAAATTCCTTTTGTTCCTTTAGACTTATCTTTTACTTTACTTGTATTAGCTTAGAGCTTTATTTATATTTCGATCTACCTTCCGCATGTGTTTGTAGGGTATATTTCTGCTATACTCTACAGTTGTCTTTTGATTTGGTATCTTGTTATTCCGCACTCTGATATTCTATAGTGATCCTTCTGAGATCCTTTCTTGACTTTTATTATAAATTACTTGAACATTATGATTTGTTCTTGCTTTTGATTATGTTATTGTGCGAAATGGATATGATTGTTCCTAAACTTGATCTTTAGGGCTGTGGATCACACTCTCGGGTATGCCAGATAGGGTACCGGCTGGGAGGATGTGACATCGAGTTCCATCTCATCCGAGAGAGGAGGTACTACGGCTCGATTTGTTTGATACGCTGCAAGCAGAGTTCCTGTACGACGCGTTCTTCGAATACTATCGCATTGAGTATGGGCAACTACTCCACTTACGAGAGCTGCGGGTGTTCAGGATCCGACAAAGGTTCGATACATTAGACTGGACCCATCTTTTCACGGCAGACTTGCCTGTTTACCCAGAGCTAGTGAGGTTGTTCTTCAATAACCTCACGTCCATTGAGAAGGCCAAAGGACAGGGCCATCCTTTCAGACTGATCATTGAGAGTAGGGTGATGGAGACACAGATCCGGTTCTCCACTAGGATATTGGCACAGATTCTTCGGGTGCCTCACTATCCACGACAGTGCGTATGGATACCCTTAGGAGCTAAGGTGGACAGCTACCTGTTGCCCTATGAGCTTCATGAGATATGTGCCACTCTTTTGAGTGACTTAGAGTGTTACTTTCCACGAAATAGCGGGCAGATGACGGATTTGGCTCAGATTATCGGTCGCATTGTGGACCGAAACATCATGCCGAAGGCCGAACATCATCATCGGGTCACAGTGATGGAGGCCTTAGTCATATACCGCATTTACATGGGATTACAGACTGACTTGTCCTACATCATCCAGAACGTCATGATAGATCTGGTGGCGCATACGAGTATGA
Source organism: Hakea prostrata (assembly GCF_041222555.1). Classification (NCBI taxonomy): domain Eukaryota; kingdom Viridiplantae; phylum Streptophyta; class Magnoliopsida; order Proteales; family Proteaceae; genus Hakea; species Hakea prostrata. The sequence goes on along the minus strand of NC_142606.1, from coordinate 49,028,073 downwards.
GGAACCTTTGCTTTGGGAGATTAGTGACATTAGTCTTCCAGCACTTTGGGGTGAGTCTAGAGGGCACAGATGTAGTCACGGGAGCATTAGGGTATACAATTGGGACAAGGACTATCAGACAGATGCGACTTACTTAGACTGTGAGATCTCCAAGTCCAAAGGGTGAGGATGATGATGATACTGAGGAGGATGACGATGAGGTTCCAACGGATGAGGGTGATGCTGGTCCAGATTCTGATGATTAGGTAGAGGATGACACTGAGATGCATGAGGCTGATCCAGAGCATCATGAGATTCCCAGATCATCACATTTTGAGACTGGAGGTCCTTCACACACATTTCCAGAGACTTCGGATCTGGGTGCATAGATGAGATCGATGGCTTCCCTGCTAGAGAGGATGAAGGTCAGATAGGAGCAGATGTACAGTACTATGGAGTCACGGTAGGAGCATATAGAGTCTCAGCTTACTCAAATTGCAAGAGGACTTCGAGCATTTAGAGATTAGAGTAGATCACCTAGATAGATTGTACTTAGAATTTCCCATTAAGCTTTATCAGATGTAATCGTTGTAAACTTTTCTTAAAATTAATGAAGCTCATTTTGTTTCTCTTTATTATTGTGTATTATGCACTTTCCTTTTATTGCATTATATGACATTTGTTAAATCATGATTATTGTGTATTATTCAAATCACCAATTATGCTTCATTAATCAAGTTTCTAGTCCAAGTGTTCTATTATTCACTTCTAAATGTAATTGAGTCATTTTTTTTATTTATGACTCAGGAATGTTTTGTTATTGTTTTTTGTGGTTAGGATTTCCTTGAACTTAGTGCTCCACCCAGCCGATACCCTATCTGGCATACCCGAGTGTGTGATCCACAGCCTCGAAGATCAAGTATCAAGGAAATCATCCTCCCACATAAGCATAACATAATCATGAACAAATATAATCAATGTATAAATATAATAATCAAGAGATCCAAGTAAGGAAATAAATGACAAGTATAATCGAGTGCGGAAAATGATACCAGATGTAAACATCAAAAAGGAGTAGAGTGAGGCAGAATCTCATTCCACAGTTACAGCGGAATGTAGCACGTAAGTCTAAAAAGAAATACAACTGTTCTTAAAGTAAGGTAAAGAAATGGAAATCAACTAGACTAAGAGTCTTCTAGTTTATAGATAACGTCTTCATAATAATGGACTTCATCAATCCAACTCAGATGTTCCCACTCCACATTAGGTCTAATCGTAGTACGCAACGTGATCAATCGTGGGATCATCAATGTGATCTTCATTGTTGCCAACACCTTGCGTGTAGTACACTTCTTCAACTGTTGCTTCTTCATATTGCCCTTCATAGTATTCAGTACCTATAGAGTAATCTAACAAAAGAGGTTGCACAAAAAGGAGTGAGTTCGAACGAACTCAGTAAGGCAAGTTAAATCATAACAACATAAATAACATGATTTCATAATATAACATGATGCAATGAGATATGAAATAGACAATGTGCATATGCATCTAACTCTATGTATGTTGGTCTCTATAGGAAAACATGCTTTAAGTCATAGCACCATACTTCTTTAGGAATGTCTCATCTCACAACGCCGGTTGGTAGTGGGTCCTTCATCCCTCGAGACAATCCATGGCTGGGGGTATAGGTCACCGCTCTCTCACATCACCATTGGTCTAAGTACTGGCACATGTTAAGGTTAAGCCTAGCCCAATGCAAGTCATCCACTTAGTCATATCAACTCAGATTCAGATATGTCCATTCCTCGCCCCTGGCCATCCTTTCCAGTATTCGTCACACTAGAGTCAGCATAGTCCCTGACTACGGACTCATCAACCCTATTGGTCATCCACAAATAACAGACGGGAAGCTCTCATGTCCCCTCACGGGTTGGTTACCGGTCTTGAGCGCCCATGAGCCCAAGTCTACTATTTGCAACCCTACCAATAAATGGCCTCTCACGAGCATCCACAATGTGATTCATGTCCTCTCACGGATTGGTTACCGGTCTTGAGCGCCCATGAATCCCCATTGCTACCACGGGTCGTTCGGTCTCAATACCCTTTCGAATCGGATCTGATATAACAAGGACATCCTAGCCAAACACTGCTAGATAGCCCTAGGTATGACAATCAATAATCCGGGAAAGTGTCAAGGGGCACCATTGGAAATATCCCATACTATTCCACTGATGTCCAAGGACAAAAAGGTCAAAAGAACACTTCCCAATCCCAAATCATACCTAATCAATCACATTCTCAGATCAATCACATCATACATAACCGACATATCATCATATAGAAGAATATGTAAAAGCATGATCCATTCATTAAACAATATACATGAATAAGCATGCATATATGCTCGAATAATGAAAGAGAAAACATAAGTAAGGTGCTATTGTACTTAAAGCAGTACATCATAAATAGAAAGTACAATATATGTCACATCCACCCAGCTGGTACCCTATCTGGCATACCTGAGTGTGTGATCCATAGTCCACAAGATCCAGTAGTTAATAAAATCAACCTCCCACATTCACAATAATATAATCAAGAACAAGACTAAATCAAGGTTAACAATATTATTCAAATGAATCAAAGTAAAGTAACGAGATAATCATCAGAGTGCGGAAAAGATACCAATAGATATATAAAATCAAATATAGAGTGAGGCGGAATCTCACTCCACGAGTATAGCGGAATGTAGTTCGAAAATCAAAGGAGATTACAACTGATTCTAAAGACAAGAAAGAAAGATATAATCTGACTAAGCTAGAGTCTTTTCTACTTTATAAAGAACGTCTTCATAAAAATAGACTTCATCAATTACGCTCAGACGCTCCCACTCCACAGTAGAGCTAATCTTGGTAACCAGTGAGACCACTTGAGGAATCCTCAAAGTAATCTTCATAGTCGCCAACACCTTACGTATGGTACGCTTCTTCATCTTGCGCTTCCTCATATTGCGCTTCATAGCCATCAAGACCTGTAGAATAATCTAACAAAAGATGTTGTACAAAAAGGAGTGAGTTTCAAAAGAAACTCAACAAGGCAAGTTATTCCATAATAGCATAATAACATGATAACATAAGCAAAACATAATATGATATGATATGAGACAAACAATGCATGTATGAGTCTAACTCTATATATGCTGGTCTCTATAGGAAGACATGCTTTAAGTCATAGCACCATACTTCTTTGGGTAGATCTCAATTCACTCATCCTCGGTTGGCAAAGGGTCCTTCATCCCTCTCGGACAATCCATGGCTGGGGGTTAAGTCACCTCTCTCTCACATCATCGTTTGGTCTAAGTATTGGCGCATGTCAGGGTAAAGCCTAGCCCAATGCAAGTCTTCTACTTAGTTACATCAACTCAGATCCAGATACGTCCATTCCTCCCCTCTCGGGATCCTTTCCAGTATCCTTCACACTAGAGTCAGCGTATCCGACTCTCTCAATGCAAACTCATCAACCCTATAGGTCATCCACATATAGTAAACAGGAAGCTCTCATGTCCTCTCACGGGTTGGTTACCGGTCTTGAACGCCCATGAGGCCAAGTCTATCCATATGCAACTCTACCCATAAATGGTCCCCACAATGTGATTCATGTCCCTTCATGGATATAACTCACCGGTCTTGACCACCCATGAATCCCCATTGCTACCACGGTTCGTTCGGTCTCAATACCCTTCCAAATCGGGTCTGATATAACAAGGGTATAACCTAGCCAAACACTGCTAGACAAGTCCTAGGTATGATAACCAATAATTTGGGAAAGTGTCAAAGGGCAACATTGGAAATATCCCATACTACTCCCAATGAGGTCCAAGGACAGAAATGTCAAAAGGACATTCCCCAATCCCAAATCATACCTAAACAATCACATCATAATTCAGTCATATCATCCACGACAGATATCTCATCATATGAAAGAGTATAATAAGACAAGATTAAATGAGTAAGCAACATACATGAATAAGTATTCATACATGATCAAGTACATAAAGTAAATAAGGAAATAAGATCCTAATGTACTTGCAGCATTCATATCATAATAGAAACTAACATAACAGTAGCAAATCTAAGTAGTTCCCAAATTAGAAACTAAATCTATGCAATCTATGTCAATATGGTAACAACTTTCCTTACCTTAAATAGATTCGAATATATTCCGGACGGACAAGAGGATGAATCCAAAGTTAGCAAACAAACCCTAGAATAGCATCACACAATCATTAGGAAGTAGTCCTAAAAGAATAAGCATCAATCTAATCGAATCGGACGAAGAAATCAGATTCTGTTCTTGTGGGTTGATTGGCTGGGTTGACTGAGCTAGTCGACCCAGGCAATCTGCCCAAGAGCAAATCCGAAAATAAAAAGAGAATCTTGATCCGAAACCTATGCTACACAATCCAGAATGCGACGAAACTTGGAGAGAATGTCTAACACAGTAGTCTAAGACTAAAAAGCATAATTTAGACATCAAACAACCATTAAAACCATTACTTACTAATTTGAAATCATAGTTTCTATTTTGGTAAAAATCATGGTTTTCATTGGAAACATGCTATGAATGAAAGAGATGAACTAGAGATGATAAGATCTCATTCTAGTACAAGAACACAGTAGATCAGAGGTATGAATAATCATAGAGAAGCATCTACAATGCTAGAATAAATCAAAATAGGAATATGATCATAGTTTAAGAAGAAATCATAAAAATCATGTTAAGAATGAATGAGATGATCATGGCGTAAGAGAATGAAAAGAGATTGTAAAGATATGACTACAAGGTTGCAGCATTTTCATCATAATCTCAGTTCAAAGATGAAAGTGATCATGGAAAGAATGAATCAAGAACACAAAAGATTGATTACTAACCTTTGATTGAAGAACAAGAGAGAGAACTTGCAAGTTTGCAAGGTTAGATCTTCTTTTACACTTTTGGAGGCTTGGAGATGGTTTCCCTTCGTTCTCTAAGTGCTTTGGAGTCTAGGGATACTAAAATCACGAAGTCATGGGGTATATATAGCAACATAACCTAAACAGAAGATTCTGTTCGAGTTCAGCATCTCTGGGTCGATTGGCTGGGTAGCCTGGCCCAGTCGACCCATGCACGATCGACCCAGCAGACAGCAAATCCAAAGACAGGGATTTGAGGGTCTTCCACTACTCAGAATCAAACGAAACTTTAAACACATATACTTTAACATACCTAGCATGGAAAATAGCTTTAAATCATATCCCACCAAGCTCTAAGGTCATCAACTAATCTCCTCTTCAACAAGGCGTAGTCTCTTCTCTATATCCAACATTGTCTTCAAGTATGGGGCATCATCTTCAATCTCCATAGGTTCGGAGTCGAACACTATGTCTGTTGGTGCAACCTAGAGGGGAGTGATTAGGTTGCAACTTGTGGATTATCCCAATTTTTCGGTTTTTTCCGGAAATACAAAGTAAATTGAAAATTCAAATGAAATTAAACAATACAATCAACCACAAGACAAGTATTTTATAGTGGTTCAACTTTGCAAGTCTACGTCCACTCCTCTCTTGGCCTTAAGAGAGTATTCCACTAGTGATTCTCTTTCAATACAATGGGTAGAGATCAAACCCTTTACAGTCTTTGTTACGGGGCAAGAGCACCCTTTACAATCTTTGTTTATCTTAGGGCAAGAGCACCCTCTTCAATCTTTGTTCACGGGCAAGAGCACCCAACCAATCTTTGTTCACGGGCAAGAGTACCCAAAACCAATTCTAATCTACCTAGACTAGAATTGAAAATAGTTACAAGAGAAGGATGTTACCTTAACAAGAGGTGTGACACTTTACCTCTTGTGTGTGTGTGATGCAATAAGAGTTGTATGCTTAAGATATGAAATGCATGCACCACCAAAGCCTTCAATCACCTCAAGCTTGACTTCCACAAACTTACTTTAACACCTTGGTATGTTCTTCAAGGTTGGGGAGAAGGTGAAAGGCAAAGCACAAGGCTTTCTTGCAATTTGAGAGCTTTAGGATCACTTGGGGAGTGGGTGATCAAGTGTGAGTGTTGTTCCTCTCAAATGAGGTGAATTGGGTTTATATAGAGCACCTTTAAGTGCCAAAACCCAATCCCCAACGGATAGAAAACGGACACATTTTTGTCCTGTTTTTCAGCCCAGACGGTCATCCATCTCAAAAGTATCCGTTGCAAACAGCTGTAGAGGATATTCTCTTTAAACTAGCTGTTATAGTCAAATCTGGACCAGACGGACATCCGTCTGGCCTAGACTGGCTCAGATGGACATCCGTCTGCCCAGACGGTCATCCGTTTGGCCTGGACTGGCTCAACGGATGTTGTTTTCTGAGAAACAGAGTTATCAGTACAGACAAACATCCGTCTGAACTCTATTTTGCTGACTTAAGTTGGGGCTGGGACATGGCTTGGGTTTTTGGACTTTTTGGTCAACCCTAAGCATTGTACACCTCACTAACATGTCCTAGGTCACTCTAGTAATATGAATTACATATAATTGATGCATTTACATGAATGTGTATGCGAGAGTGTCCTAAGCCCTAATTCAACCTAAGTCTTGATCTTCGACTTGATTTTGTGCAACGGTCTTCATGTCCATCTTGGCATGGTCATCTTGACTTAGACTTCATGTCCATCTTCATGTCTATCTTGGCATGATCTTGGCTTTGACTTGGATTTGGTCCACTTGTTCTCATCTTGAACTAAAACATCATAACTCAATATAGCCATTAGTAATTCATGCTTATTATCATCAAAACCAATAGAGGCTGATGTGGCAAATGATGACATGGCATTTCCCAACAATCTCCCCCTTTTTGATGATGATAAACACATGAATGATTGGAAAATATGAATGATAATTAATAGCAAATAAACACTCATTCATATGCATGTTATTTTCATGTTTTTCCATGGTGAATTCTAATTCTTGTTTGTTATCATCAAAACATGGTGAATTCAAGTTTCATGTTTGTTATCATCAAAACCAATGGAGGCCGATGTGGCAAAATGTTGACATGGCATTTTCCAACAATGTCTTATACTAATATGGCCCATAGTTGACTTTCACTTCTACTTTGAGTCTTCGGACCTACAGTCAAAGAGTATCCGGGTTAAGGTTAGGGCCAGGTTTCACATTCCCCCCTCCTTAAAAGAAATTTCGTCCTCGAAATTGAAAGTATACCTGAACTTCCAAAAAGATGAGGAAACTTCTCCTTCATGTCTTCTTCCTTCTCCCAAGACGCTTCCTCAGGGGTATGGTTCTTCCACTGAATCTTCACCAAAGGGATGGTTCGCTTCCTTAACTGTTTGTCCTTTCTATCCAATATTTTAGCCGGTTCTTCCTTATAAGATAGATCTGTGCAAAGTCCTTCAGGTTCTTGTTGTAGTATATGATCCGGGTTCTCAACATACTTTCGAAGCATCGAAACATGAAATACATTATGAGTCTCAGAGAGTGACAGAGGTAAGGCCAAATGGTAAGCAACAGATCCAATCCTTTCAAGAATCTCATAAGGTCCTATGTAACGAGGACTAAGCTTTCCTTTAACATTAAACCTCATTATACCCTTCATAGGCGATACCTTTAGAAAAATGTTCTCGCCAACTTGAAATTCCAAATCTGACCTTCTTCTATCAGCATAAGATTTTTGTCTTGACTGAGCAGTCTTAATCCTTTCTCTTATCATATCTACCATCGCACTTGTAGCTTCAATCATTTCTGGACCTAACACTTTCCTTTCTCCAGTTTCAGTCCAATACAAAGGCGTCCTACAAGTGTTTCCATATAAAGCTTTAAATGGAGCAATGCCTATTGTCGACTGATAACTATTGTTATAGGCAAACTCAACCAAAACTAAATGTTCATCCCAATTACCACTCATATCAACAACACAAGATCTAAGCATATCTTCCAAAATCTGAATTGTCCACTCAGATTGTCCATCAGACAGTGGGTGATGAGCAGTACTCAAATTCAATTGGGTTCCCAAAGCTTTCTGCAAACTATTCCAAAATCTTGAAGTAAACCTAGAGTCACGATCAGACACGATACTCACAGGCACTCCATGCAGACGAATAACATTGTCCACATAAAGCCTAGCTAACTTATCCATAGTGTGAGTGATCTTCATAGGAATAAAGTGGGCTGATTTGGTAAATCTATCTACAATTACCCATACAGTGTCATTACCTCTACTTGTTTGAGGCAAGCTAGTCACGAAGTCCATAGTAATGTTCTCCCATTTCCAACCAGGTAAGGGTAGGGGCTACAATAATCCAGACGGAGGTTGTCAAACAGCTTTAACACGTTGACAAGTCTCGCACTTCGCTATAAAATCTTCTACATCAGCCTTCAATCCAATCCACCAAAAATGTTCTTTCAAATCCTTATACATTTTTTTACTTCCTGGATGTACGGTAAAGATCGATTGGTGTGCTTCCTTCAAAATTTCCTTTTTAACTTCTTCAACTGCAGGCACACAAAGTCTTCCTCTAAACAATAGGGCACCATCCATAGATATACTAAAATCAGGGTCCAAATCAGAATATAAAGAAATCTTCTCTATCTTCTCTTTCAATTCCGGATCCGAATCTTGCAAGGCAACAATTTGATCCCTAAGGGTGGATCTTGCTGTCATGGCTGAAAGCACAACATCTGAACTTTGTGAGACAACTTCCAATTCAAAATCTGAAATTGACTTCAACAACGACTTGCTCAGAGCATTCAAATCTAGATCCTTCTTGTTACTTTTCCTACTAAGAGCATCCGCAACAACATTTGCTTTACCAAGATGATACTGGATATCACAATCATAATCAGAAACTAATTCCAACCATCTTCTTTGTCTCATATTTAACTCCTTTTGGGTAAAGAAGTACTTTAAGCTTTTATGATCTATGAAAATAGCAATCTTCTCACCATACAAGTAATGTCTCCAAATCTTTAGGGCAAAAACAACGGCTGCAAGTTCTAAATCATGAGTGGGATAATTTTGCTCATATTCTTTCAATTGCCTTGAAGCATAAGCTATCACCTTCCCATGTTGCATTAGAACACAACCCAAACCAATCTTAGACGCATCAGTATAGACTGACAGACCACTGGAATTATCGGGTATTGTCAAAACCGGGGCACTTGTCAACCTATCCTTCAATTCTTGAAAATTCTTCTCGCATGCGTCAGATCAAACAAACTTTTCCTCCTTCCTAGTTAGCTTAGTCATAGGAGCAGCCAACTTAGAAAAGTTCTCAATAAATCTCCTGTAATAATCAGCCAAACCTAAGAAACTTCTTATTTCTGACACAGTCTTCGGTCTTTCCCACTCGGCAACTGTCTTAACCTTGTCGGGATCGACACGAATACCTTTGGCTGAAACAACATGACCAAGAAATACCACTCTTGGAAGCTAGAAATCACACTTACTAAGCTTGGCATACAACTTCTTCTCTCTTAGTCTTTGCAAAGTAATACCAAGATGCTTCCGATGCTCTTCTTCGCTCTTTGAGTAAATCAAAATGTCATCGATAAAGACAATAACGAACTTATCTAACACATCATGAAATACTCGATTCATCAAGTCCATAAACACAGCAGGAGCATTAGTCAAACCGAAGGGCATGACTCTAAACTCAAAATGACCATATCTTGTCCTAAAAGCTGTCTTACAAATGTCACTAGCTTTCACCTTCAACTGATGATATCCGGATCTCAAATCAATCTTCGAGAACACTGCTGCACCTTTTAACTGATCAAAAAGATCATCAATCCGAGGCAGCGGATACCTATTCTTAATGGTCAATTTGTTCAACTCACGGTAATCAATGCACATACGCATACTACCATCTTTCTTCTTAACAAACAAAACCAGGGCTCCCCAAGGCGATACACTAGGCTGTATATAACCTTTATCTGAGAGTTCATTCAACTGGTCTTGTAGTTCTTTCAACTTGGTAGGCACCATTCTATATGGAGCTTTAGATACCGAAGCGGCTCCTGGAATTAATTCAATCGAAAATTCCAAATCTCTATCCGGAGGTAATCCTGATAAATCATCCGGAAAGACATCCTTAAAATCACAAACAACTTCAACTTCTTCAAGCTTCTTCTTCACTTCCTTGACTTCACTTTCAGCTGTAGTAGCACTTTCCATTAGTGCACAAACTTGCATCAAGGCAATCAAAGTCTTCTTGCTAACTCTTCCTTTATCACCTTGAAACTCAAAGGCTGAATTACTACTAATCTAAAATTGAATTTTCCTCGAAGAACAAACAATTACAGCCTTATGGGCTATCAACCAATCAATTCCAAGAATAACATCAAAGTCTTTCATGTCAAGAATCTCTAAAGCGGCTTTCAAATTCTTCTCGCAAATCAAAATGGGACAATCTTCTATCATCTTATCTAGTTTCACAACTGATCTAGTAGGAGTACTAATCATTAAACAACTAGACAAATTCTTGGGTAACAAGTCAGTCTTCCTAATGAATGTAGACGAAATGAACGAATGAGATGCACCCGTATCAAACAATACAAATGCAGGAATAGAAGTGATTAACAAAGTACCTATCACAACTTCATGACTTGCATCTTGTTCAGTACCAAATATACTAAACACTTTTCCAGGCATAGGGGCAGGTACTGTGAAATCCAGCCCAAAACCAAAATTAGACACCCTATTTGCTTTGGATGAAGAAGAAGTTGTTTGATGTTTGACCTTGAAGTTGGACCTTGAGTATGGTGTTGATATGTTTAGAAGGTCCTAGGAAGTCAAGTCGGACCTCTCCCTTAGTGTAGATTCGAAAACCCATAGAAAATTGATGATGGAATTCCCTACTTGAAGAGCTTAGTTGATTTAGAAAAGAGAATGCACCTTGATGAAGAGAAGTTTTGTTGATGACCTTAGAGCATGGTTAGATATGATTTAAAGCCATTTTCCTATGCTAGGTAAGTTATAGTTGTTGTGTAGAAAGTTTCGTTTGATTCCAATAAGAGAAAGGCCCTCAAATCCCTGTTTTAGGCTATGCTGTCAACCTGGGTCGACTGGCTGGGTCGACTAGGCCATGCTACCCACCCACTCGACCCAAGCAAACAGAATTCGAGCAGAATCTTCTGTTTAGATCCTTATTGCTATATATACCTCATACTTTCGTGTTTTTAGTATCCCTAGCCTCCAAAACACCTAGAGAACGAAGGGAACTCATCTCCAAGCCTCCATTGGTGTAGAAGAAGATCTACATTCAACTCTCAAGCTTTCTCTCTCTTGTTCTTCAATCGAAGGTTAGTATTCAATCTATTATGCTATTGATTCATTCTTACTAGGATCATTCTCTTCTCTGATCTGAGATTATGAGGAAGATATTGCATCTCTGCAATCACATCTTCTACAATCTCTTCTCATTCTATAAGCTATGATTTCATATTCATTCTCAACATGATTTTCATGACTTCTTCTTAAACTATGATCATGTTCTTATTTTGATTTCTTCTAGCATATTAGATGCATCTCTATGATCATTCTTACTCTTGATTTACTGTGTTCATATACTAGAATGAGGTCTCATCGTCTCTAGTTCATCTCTTTCATCCATAGCTTGTTTTCAATGAAAACCATGTTGTTTTCCAAATTAGAAAGTCTTGTTTTCCAAAATAGAAACTATGATTCTAAATTAGTAAGTAATGGTTTTAATGGTGGTTTGATGTCTAAATTATGCTTTTTAGTCTTAGACTACTGTGTTAGACAATCTCTCCAAGTTTCTTCGCATTCCAGTTTGTGTAGCGTAGGTTTTGGATCAAGATTCTCTTTTTATTTTCGGATTTGCTCTTGGGCAGATTGCCTGGGTCGACTGGAGCACTCAACCCAGCCAATCAACCCGCAGTGACAGCAACTCTGTTTTTGATCCGTTTCGACTCCAATCTTTTGGAATCACTTCTTATGACCTATACATGTTTTGTCAAGCTTGTTTAGGTGATTTTGGATCTGTTCTCTGATCTCTTATTTGAAGACTATAAGATCGGATTACGAGGTGAGTATTCCAACTCACAATATGCCTATTTACATGTCTTATTGTATTATGACATGAATGCATGATTTAGCTACTGTTATGTTAGTTTCCATTATGGTATGAATGTTGTAAGTACAGTAGGATCTTATTTCCTTATTTAATTTATGTACTTGATCATGAATGAATACTTATTCATGTATGTTTCTTATTCATTTAATCTTGTCTTATTATACTCTTCTATTTGATGAGATATCTGTCGTGGATGATATGACTGAATTATGATTGTGATTGTTTAGGTATGATTTGGGATTGGGGAATGTCCTTTTGACATTTCTGTCCTTGGACATCATTGGGGATAGTATGGGATATTTCTAATGTTGCCCTTTGACACTTTCCCGGATTATTGGTTGTCATACCTAGGACTTGTCTAGCAGTGTTTGGCTAGGATATTCCATGTTATATCAGACCCGATTCGGAAGGGTATTGAGACCGAATGACCCGTGGTAGCAATGGGGATTCATGGGCGCTCAAGACCGGTAACTAACCCGTGAGAGGACATGAATCACATTGTGGGGGCCATTTATGGGTAGGGTTGCATATGGATAGACTTGGGCTCATGGGCGCTTAAGACCGGTAACCAACCCGTGAGAGGACATGAGAGCTTCCCGTTTACTATATGTGGATGACCTATAGGGTTGATGAGTCCGTAGTCTGGGACTATGCTAACTCTGGTGTGAAGGATACCGGAAAGGATCGCCAAGGGCGAGGAATGGACGTATCTGGATTTGAGTTGATATGACTAAGTAGAAGACTTGCATTGGGCTAGGCTTTACCTTGACATGCGCCAGTACTTAGACCAATGGTGATGTGAGAGAGCGGTGACTTAACCCCCAGCCATGGATTGTCGAAGATGGATGAAGGACCCTTTGCCAACCGATGATGTGTGATTGAGACCTACCCAAAGAAGAATGGTGCTATGACTTAAAGCATGTCTACCAATAGAGACCAGCATACATATATAGAGTTAGAAGCATATTGCATTTATTGTTTCATATCATTGCATATATGTTTGTTTGTGAATGCATGTGAAGATGCTTATTGTGTTTGGTTTACTTGCTAAGTTCTTTTGAGCTTACCCTTCGGGGGACTTGTTTTTAGATGACATTGCAGTACGAAAGAGAACCCGTACACCAGCACGGAGAACCTTTCCGTACATGGTACAGCTCCGGATGTCCTTGGACAAGGTAATGAACAGCGAGGCAGCCAACACTCGGATTTGGGCTGCACTAACGACTCCCATTGACGACAGCCGGCATCGTCTTATTCGCCGATAGGATCGTGTGCTAGATGCTGATCTGAAGCTTCAAGAGCATGACCCCAAAGTGAAGAAGATGAAGACTGAAGAAGAAGAAGAGCCGACTGAAGATGTGGATTAGATTCTCTTGTTTCTTCTAGACTTTTATTTTACTTGTATTAGCTTAGAGCTTGTTTTAGATTTCGATCTACCTTCCGCATATGTTGTGGGGTATATTTCCGCTATACTCTACAATTGTCTTTTGATTTGGTATCTTGTTATTCCGCACTCTGATATTCTTTAGTGATCCTTCTGTGATCCTTTCTTGACTTTTATTAGTAAAATACTTGAATACAATGATTTGTTCTTGCTTTTGATTATGTTATTGTGCTAAATGGATATGATCGTTCCTAAACTTGATCTTTTGGGCTGTGGATCACTCCCCCAAGTAACCCAGATAGGGTATAGGCTGGGTGTATTTGGGCGGGATGTGACAGGTACACTCTTCGCTACAGGAACGTAGGGCTGATTAGGCTTCTTGGGACAAGTACGAGCAAAATGACCGGGCTGCTTACAAAAGAAACAAACCTGCGGGCCAACTGAAGGTACTACCACTGGAGGCTTCGGACCCATAGGTCTAGGGTTCACACTCACTGGCCATTTGGAACATTCACAATTGGTATGTTCCCACTAAATTGGCGCTGCTGTCCGGCCGGTGCAAAACTAGAATTTTGGCCTACACTTCTAGGTTGAAAACTAGGAGTAGGATACGGTGTAGGTCTAATGAATCTTCTTTCCGTACGGTCAACCAAACCATTATTCCTTGGCTGCCACATCCTTTGCACACGCGCACTTTCCTTCTCAGTTTCTTCAATCTTTTTCGAAACTTGAACTACCTGAGCATAGCTCTCAATCAAAATCACAGTAAGATAAGCCTTGATTGCAGGACGCAATCCCTTGAAAATTTTCTTTGCCTTGGCACGATCAGGTCTCACAGAATCAGAGGCAAAGTAAAATAATTCCTCAAACTTCTGTTGATATTCCAACACAGACAAAGGTCCTTGCGTAAGGGCCATGAACTCAGCTTCCTTAGTTTCAGTCACTGCTTCAAGGAAATAGTTCTTACAAAATGCATCCTTGAAAATTTCCCAAGTTAAACCACCAACATGCAAGGTTTCCAAAATAGGACGAGTGGAGGTCCACCAAGCATCGGCTTCTTGCTGAAGCTTCTGTTCGGCAAACAAGATCTTCTGTGCTTCAGAACACTGTAGGTGACGGAATGCTTTCTCTAATTTCCTCAGCCACTTGTTAGGGAACAAAGTGTCCTTAGTAACACCAGTGAAAGAAGGCACTTGCATCTTCAGAAAACTTTCTATTAGATGAGTATGAGGAGTTCCAGCTAGCCTTTCCACATTAGGAACTGCGGTATGAGGAGTTCCATTCACACCAGTACAAGTCTCAGTATGCAGAGTCATGAAACCCGTCATCATCTGGTTGAACTAATTCGACTGCTGCTGCATGATGTTGCCCAAACTGAAATTTCGCCAAAATCAAAAATATCTGAAAAATTGCGAAAATACCCTTCATGCTGAATTTTGTAATTCTACTAATGTCAAGTCTCTTTTTTGTCTTCTTTACAGCTATACAGACATCATGCCTCCTCGCGGACGACACATGGGTGGGAGGAGAGGTAGAGGCAGAGCCAGAGGTCAGGTTCCACTTTTGGAGCCACGAGATGTAGTTAATCGCAGAGACCTATTCAGTACACCCCGAGCGGAGTACTTATATGAGGCCTTCTTCGAGAGGTGCCGTATTGAGTATGGCCGAATACTCAGGTTACGACAACTTAGCACTTTTCGGATTTGTCAGAGATTCGATACGATGGAGTGGACGCACCTTTTCACTGAGGATCTTTCAGTCTATCCGGACTTAGTGAGGTTGTTCTTCAGCAACCTTACATCAGTCGAGGAGGGTTGGAGACGAGGTCCATTTGAGTTGATCCTAGAGAGTCGAGTTCGAAAGACACGGATTTGATTTTTTACTAGTACACTGGCAGAGATCTTCCGGGTACCACACTATCCTCATGAGTGTGTATGGATACCGACTGGGGCAGAGGTAGATGCTTACCTACTACCACATGAGCTGCATGAGGTTTGCATCACACTTTGGAGAGATGATGGATGCTATACACCACGGACTAGTGCATAGATGACAGATTCAGCTAGAATCATCGGTCGCATTGTGGGTCGCAACATCATCCCGAAGGCGGGGCATCACGAGAGAGTATCAGTGATGGATGCTCTACTGATTTACAGCTTATACCGGGGTTTCGAGATTGATCTTTCCTTCATCATTCAGAATGTCATGCTAGAGGTCGTGACATCACCAGGCGTACGGAACCTTTGCTTCAGACGTCTACTCACACTTATCTTCCGGCATTTCGGAGTGAGGCTGGAGGATACATTGATGCAGACACGATTGCTGGCTATGACATCGGGGCGGGGACTATTCATCAGATGCAGATTACTCAGACTGAGAGGTCAGATGATGAGGATGATGATGAGTCAGATGGTGGTGACCACGATGCTGGTCCAGATATAGATGACCAGGCAGGAGATGACATTGAGATGCGTGAGGCAGATCAGGGTCATCAGGAGATCCCCGCATCATCCCACTTTGAGACTGGAGGCCCTTCACTAACAGTTCCAGAGACTGCGGAGCTGTGTGCACAGATGCGTTCTATGACTTCCATCTTAGGGAGGATAGAAGCGAGACAGGAGAGGATGGAGTCACAGTTGACTCAGGTTGTAGAGGATGTTAGAGTACTGAGAGAGCAGAGACAATAGTCTAAATAGATTGTACAAGGATTTCCTTTTTTTTATGTTTCTCAAATGTAACTTGTTGTAGAACTTTCCTAAAATTAATGAAGTTCACTTTTGTTTCACCGTCTTATTGTGTATTATGCATTTTCTTTTGTTACATTATGTGATGTTTGTTAAATCAGACTTATTGTGTATTATTCAGAGTACATTATTCTTCATTTTTTTTTTAAGTTTCTAGTCCAAGTGTTCTATTATTCACTTCTAAGAATACTTGAGTCACTTACGGATTTATGACTCAGGAATGTTCTATCATTGTTTCTGTGGTTAGGATTTTACTTGGAACTGTGGGCTCTGATACCACTCTGTCACATCCACCCAACCGGTACCCTATCTGGCATACCCGAGTGTGTGATCCATAGTCCACAAGATCCAGTAGTTAATAAAATCAACCTCCCACATTCACAATAATATAATCAAGAACAAGACTAAATCAAGGTTAACAATATTATTCAAATGAATCAAAGTAAAGTAACGAGATAATCATCAGAGTGCGGAAAAGATACCAATAGATATATAAAATCAAATATAGAGTGAGGCGGAATCTCACTCCACGAGTACAGCGGAATGTAGTTCGAAAATCAAAGGAGATTACAACTGATTCTAAAGACAAGAAAGAAAGATATAATCTGACTAAGCTAGAGTCTTTTCTACTTTATAAAAAACGTCTTCATAAAAATAGACTTCATCAATTACGCTCAGACACTCCCACTCCACAGTAGAGCTAATCTTGGTAACCAGTGAGACCACTCGAGGAGTCCTCAAAGTAATCTTCATAGTCGCCAACACCTTGCGTATGGTATGCTTCTTCATCTTGCGCTTCCTCATATTGCGCTTCATAGCCATCAAGACCTGTAGAATAATCTAACAAAAGATGTTGTACAAAAAGGAGTGAGTTTCAAAAGAAACTCAGCAAGGCAAGTTATTCCATATTAGCATAAATAACATGATAACATAAGCAAAACATAATATGATATGATATAAGACAGACAATGCATGTATGAGTCTAACTCTATGTATGTTGGTCTCAATAGGCAGACATGCTTTAAGTCATAGCACCATACTTCTTTGGGAAGGTTTCAATTCACTCATCCTCGGTTGGCAAAGGGTCCTTCATCCATCTTGGACAATCCATGGCTGGGGGTTAAGTCACCTCTCTCTCACATCACCATTTGGTCTAAGTATTGGCGCATGTCAGGGTAAAGCCTAGCCCAATGCAAGTCTTCTACTTAGTTACATCAACTCAGATCCAGATACGTCCATTCCTCCCCTCTTGGGATCCTTTCCGGTATCCTTCACACTAGAGTCAGCGTTTCTGACTCTCTCAAATACGGACTCATCAACCCTATAGGTCATCCACATATAGTAAACGGGAAGCTCTCATGTCCTCTCACGGGTTGGTTACCGGTCTTGAACGCCCATGAGGCCAAGTCTATCCATATGCAACTCTACTCATAAATGGTCCCCACAATGTGATTCATGTCCCCTCACGGATATAACTCACCGGTCTTGAGCACCCATGAATCCCCATTGCTACCACAGGTCATTCGGTCTCAATACCCTTCCGAATCGGGTCTGATATAACATGTATAACCTAGCCAAACACTGCTAGACAAGTCCTAGGTATGATAACCAATAATTCGGGAAAGTGTCAAAATTGGAAATATCCCATACTACTCCCAATGAGGTCCAAGGACAGAAATGTCAAAAGGACATTCCCCAATCCCAAATCATACCTAAACAATCACATCATAATTCAGTCATATCATCCACGACAGATATCTCATCATATGAAAGAGTATAATAAGATGAGATTAAATGAGTAAACAACATACATGAATAAGTATTCATACATGATCAAGTACATAAAGTAAATAAGGAAATAAGATCCTAATGTACTTGCAGCATTCATATCATAATAGAAACTAACATAACAGTAGCAAATCTAAGTAGTTCCCAAATTAGAAACTAAATCTATGCAATCTATGTCAATATGGTAACAACTTTCCTTACCTTAAATAGATTCGAATATATTCCGGACGGACAAGAGGATGAATCCAAAGTTAGCAAAGAAACCCTAGAATAGCTTCACACAATCATTAGGAAGTAGTCCTAAAAGAATAAGCATCAATCGAATCGAATCGGATGAAGAAATCAGAATCTGTTCTTGCGGGTTGATTGGCTGGGTTGACTGAGCCAGTCGACCAGCAGTCTGCCCAAGAGCAAATCCGAAAATAAAAAGAGAATCTTGATCCGAAACCTATGCTACACAATCTGGAATGCGACGAAACTTGGAGAGAATGTCTAACACAGTAGTCTAAGACTAAAAAGCATAATTTAGACATCAAACAACCATTAAAACCATTATTTACTAATTTGAAATCATAGTTTCTATTTTGGTAAAAATCATGGTTTTCATTGGAAACATGCTATGAATGAAAGAGATGAACTAGAGATGATAAGATCTCATTCTAGTACAAGAACACAGTAGATCAGAGGTATGAATAATCATAGAGAAGCATCTACAATGCTAGAATAAATCAAAATAGGAATATGATCATAGTTTAAGAAGAAATCATAAAAATCATGTTAAGAATGAATGAGATGATCATGGCGTAAGAGGATGAAAAGAGATTGTAAAGATATGACTACAAGGCTGCAGCATCTTCATCATAATCTCAGTTCAAAGATGAGAGTGATTATGGAAAGAATAAATCAAGAACACAAAAGATTGAATACCAACCTTTGATTGAAGAACAAGAGAGAGAACTTGCAAGTTTGCAAGGTTAGATCTTCTTCTACACTTTTGGAGGCTTGGAGATGGTTTCCCTTCATTCTCTAAGTGCTTTGGAGGCTAGGGATACTAAAATCACAAAGTCATGGGGTATATATAGCAACATAACCTAAACAGAAGATTCTTCTTGAGTTCAGCATCTCTGGGTCGATTGGCTGGGTAGCCTGGCCCAGTCAACCCAGGCAAATAGCAAGGCCAAAGACAGGGATTTGAGGGTCTTCCACTACTCGGAATCAAACGAAACTTTAAACACATATACTTTAACATACCTAGCATGGGAAAATGGCTTTAAATCATATCCCACCAAGCTCTAAGGTCATCAACTAATCTCCTCTTCAACAAGGCATAGTCTCTTCTCTATATCCAACACTGTCTTCAAGTATGGGGCATCATCTTAAATCTCCTTAGGTTTGGATTCGAACATTATGTCTTCTACTAATATGGCCCATAGTTGAATTTCACTTCTACTTCGAGTCTTCGGACCTACAGTCAAAGAGTATCCGGGTTAAGGTTTGGGTCGGGTTTCACAGCGGTGACCTAAACCCCAGCCATGGATTGACCGAGAGGGATGCAGGACCCAAGTACCACCGGAGAACCCAAGATACCGAGATGGTTGAGGGAAGAGTGATTTGAGACCTACCCAAAGAAGTATGGTGCTATGACTTAAAGCATGTCTACCATAGAGACTAGCATACATAGAGTTAGTTTCATACTTGCATTGTTTGTCTCATATCATCTTGCATCATGTTATGTTTTGTATCATGTGTCTATGTTATTATAGAATAACTGCCTTGTTGAGTTCTTTTGAACTCACTCCTTTTTGCAATATCTTTTGTTAGACTTTTTTGTAGGTACTACTACTGTTGACTATGATGGTCAACACTTTGAAGACCAAGTTGGCGACTCATACAATACTGATTACGGTGACTACGTTTGTGAAGACCAGCAATTCGGGATTGTTTCTTATCTAGAGCAGTTCGGTTTTGCACTTGTGTGCTAGGTATGGGATATCGTCTCATTCTCTTTTTAACCTTTTATTTGATTCGTTGAAACCATAGTTTAGTTTGTTCCCTTGTCACCTTGAAAACCGGTTGTAACCTTTATTTTTAGTCGATCTACCTTCCGCTGTTGTTGTAGAGTGAGTTTTTGCCTCACTCCACATTTTGATTATTTATTTTATTAGTATCTTTTCTGCACTCTGATGTTCTTTGTGATTCTTCTGAGATTCTTCCTTGACTTTTATTATTAAGTTACTTGAAAATTTTGATTTGTTCTTGCTTTTGATTAAATTATTGTGCTAAGTGGATATGATCGTTCCTAAACTTGATCTTTTGGTCTGTGGATCACTCCCCTGAGTAATCCAGATAGGGTATCCCCTTGGTGGATTTTGGGCGGGATGTGACAGATCATGTCATTGTATATTTTCTATATGATGAGTTATTGGAAGTGTGTATGATATTGTAATATCCAGCCCTATTCTAACCTTGACCCTGACCTGGATCCACTGTTGTATTCAGGTCCGAGGACCCGAAGCGGTGGAAGAAGAGATTTATGGACCATCCTGATTGATGATCATGATTCGGAGACCGAGCCCATGGACATTGACAATGATACCCCTTGCTTAAATGCATTGTCAGTGTTTAAGGAAAGTCTGCGCATCGGAGAAGATTAATATGGTTGATGTACCAAATGACCTCATGTGCACAATCCGAAGGTATTCCCCGAAACTAGACTTCTTGATTGAATTGTGGAAGAAAACCTCACTCAATTTGACCTTGTGTAGCCTTTCAAATCCCTACTTGAAGTTGTTGTTCTAAACCTGAGTTTTCTGCTGAAAATATTTTGGTCGATCATTTTGGTCGATACCATCGACCAAGGACCATCGACCAAAATGTCCCAGTCTGCCAAGTTAATGATTCCATGGATTATTCCTTTTCTATTTAATATGACCTCGAGCCTTGAGCCTTTTGCAATCATTTTTCTCACCTGGGAACGTGGGTAGAGCTTCCCAACGCAGCTCCTTGGTTAGTGTGAAGGGTATCTCATCAAAGACACTTAGTTTATCATTGATTCTTGTCTTCATCTTCCACACTAAGGTATGACTCTTCATTCCACTCTCTACCCTACCATTTTCTACTCTTTTCTATTGTCATCTTGCTGATGGGACATTTGGAATGGTGCTACAACCTTGCAACCACCACTCCAAGTGCCTACTCATGCTCAATCCATGATTCCCTTAGCCATTCATTGATGCTAATGCTTATATCTCATGCCTAGCATATGTATTCCATGATTTACCTATTAACATCATACCATTTGGTATCAAACTGAGCTATAGAGTGTATTATGTTCATGTTTAACATTGCCATATGATTCCAATCGAATTTCTATTAGTTTCTCTAGCTATTGCATGCTATTCCTCATCAATGCAATCAATTCCAACTCATGCCATGATGTCTATCACTTGAACTTGATAGCTCAAATTGGGGCTTTTTAATTAGACCATTGGATTGGGTTAATTCCTTGATTTATAGTGTCCTACTACTGTTGTTAAGTATGCCTCCAAGTTTCAAATTGATCCGAACACCGGAAGACTCATTTCGGACCAAAATCCCCAAAATCCACTATTCTCGCTTCGAGGACAATTTTTGGTCGATACTTTTGGTCGATACCATCGACCAAGACCATCGACCAAAGTTGTTGCCGACAACAACCTTGGTCGAGTTTTGACCCAAATGACATCCGATCTTCCCGACTTCTTTTCTAACTTATTATTGATGTTTGTTTAGGGCCTTAACAATTCTATTGGACTATTCTTGGTATTCTCAATTCATCATCAACTCATCCAAGGTAAGGATGGTTATATCCATAAACATATAAGTCATCAAATATTGAACTGTGCTTTATTCAAAGAATGAAATCCCTAAATTTCTTTCAATCATTATGATACTGTTACATATGTGTTAGAACAGTAACATTTAAATCTTTATACATTTGTTGTGTTACTTTATCATTTTGATTTGCTTACGTTTATAATGATTCGTTTCAATATCATGATTTGATTACTATTATGAATATGCATTGGATGCATGAGAAATGACGAGATTTGATGTGTGATTGCTTACGTATGACTTGGGATTGGAGGGTGTCCTACTGACACTTCTGTCCTTGGGCATCGGAGGGAATAGTATGGGATGTTCTCCGATGGTGCCTATCGACACTCTCCCGAGTTATTGAATGACATACATAGGATTGTCTAGTTGTGTGGCTAGGTTCATCCTTGTCGTGTCAGACCCGAATCGGAAGGGCATTGAGACCGAACAACCCGTGGTAGTGTATGGTTGGATGGGCGCTCTAGGCCGGTAGCCAATCCGGTAGGGGACATAAACCATGCTACGGATACCTGAAAGGGGCCATTTATTGGTAGAGTTGCATATGGATAGACTTGGGCTCACGGGCGCTCAAGACCGGTAACCAATTCGTGAGAGGATGTGAGAGCTTCCCGTTTACTATATGTGGATGACCAATAGGGTTGATGAGTCCGAAATCCGGGATTTCGCTGACTCTAGTGTGAAGGATACCGGAAAGGATCGTCGGGGGCGAGGAATGGACGTATCTGAATCGACTTGACCGATCGAGTAGATGACTTGCATTGGGCTAGGCTTTACCGTGACATGCGCCAAGATACTTGACCAAATGGTGATGTGAGAGAGCAGTGACCGATCCCCTTACCATGGTTTTTGATGACTTTACCGATCTTCCCCGGGCATTCCCAAGATATGGAAATGGGAGAGTGTGACGACCCAGAGAAGTACGGTGCTATGACTTAAAGCATGTCTACCTTAGAGACCAGCATTCATAGAGTTAGGCTCATATCTGCATCATATGTTCCATATCACATAGCATTATTATATGTTCTGAATGTGTATGATTTCTAATTATGGAATAACTTCCTTGCTGAGCTCTTCGAACTCATTCCTTTTGTGCAAATGTTATAGATTACATTCCAGGTACCGAAGATTACGATGGCACCTCCTATGAGGCGGACTATGATTCCACATACTACCCTCCGGGTAGTGGCCTCGGTGAGGATCCGTATATTGGAGCCGAGGAGGATTACTATCCGCACCAGGGTTAGCCCCACAGTTGTGCGGGAGCGGCAGCGCTGGGTTTACTTCATCCGTACTGTTGAGGAGACTACCATTAGTATAGAAGAAACCCTAGCATAGTGCCCCATTCCCCTGGTGTATTTGTGGAACCTTGGATATTGTAATTAACTTGTCTTTGAATTATTCTGGTGATATTCGGATATGTAACTAACTTGATTTACTTCTTTTCCGCTGCTCTGAGAGGGTGACTACCACACCTTCTCACCCTTTATGATTTTGATCACACTTTATTATTATCTATATTCTGTACTCTGATTTAGTTACTCTTATCTTATTCATGATACTTGTTATTAGCTGTTTTT
Organism: Hakea prostrata; assembly: GCF_041222555.1. Classification (NCBI taxonomy): domain Eukaryota; kingdom Viridiplantae; phylum Streptophyta; class Magnoliopsida; order Proteales; family Proteaceae; genus Hakea; species Hakea prostrata. Next base: position 49,004,587 of record NC_142606.1, on the reverse strand, counting down.
ACCATTGATTATTACTGTTCATGATTGTGTTACCGTGTATGTGGGAGGCATGGACCTCAGATCATTGATCCTTGGACTGTGGATCACATCCCGGGTATTCCAAATGGGGTACCGGCTGGGTGGATGTGACAGATATGACTGAATAGGTATGGTTTGGGATTGAGAGGTGTCCTTTTGACACTTTTGTCCTTGGACATCAACAGAAATAGTATGGGACGTTTTTGGGGGTGCCCATTGACACCTTCCTGAACTATTAGTTGTCATACCTAGGGCTGTCTAGCAATGTTTGGCTAGGATGTCCCCATTATATCAGACCCTAATCGAAAGGGTATTGAGACCGAACAACCCGTGGTAGTAGTGGGGATTCATGGGCACTCAAGATCGGTAACCAATCTGTGAGACGACAGAAATCATATTGTGGATACTTGCGAGAGGCCATTTATTGGTAGGGTTGCAAATGGATAGACTTGGGCTCACGGGCGCTCAAGACCGGTAACCAATCCGTGAGAGGACGTGAGAGCTTCCCGTCTACTATCTGTGGATGACCAATAGGGTTGGTGAGTCCGTAGTCAAGGACTATGAGGACTCTAGTGTGAAGGATACTGGAAAGGATCGCCAAGGGCGAGGAATGGACGTATTTGGATCTAATATGATATAACTAAGTAGAAGACTTGCATTTGGTTAGGCTTAACCCTGACATGCCCCAATATTTAAACCAATGGTGATGTGAGAGAGCGGTGACCTATACCCCAGCCATGGATTGTCCTTAGGGATGAAGGACCCACTACCTAATGACGTTGTGTGATGAGACCTTCCTAAAGAAGTATGGTGCTATGACTTAAAGCATGCCTGCCAATAGAGACCGTCATACATGGAGTTAGAATTATACATACATTGTCTGTCTCATATCATATTGCATCATGCTTTGCTTTGTAATCATACTATCTATATTATTGTGGATTTAACTTGCCTTACTGAGTTTCTTTTAAACTCACTCCTTTTGTACAATATCTTTTGTTAGACTTCTCTACATGTTCTGAATACTATGACGGTCCACATAAGGAAGCGCAAGGTGAAGAGGTATACTTCACGCAAGGTAATAGCAGTTACGACGATTACGGTGAATATCCCTCGTGTGATCACACTTTGTACTATGATTAGCCCGACTATGGAGTGGAAGCGTCCATGTCTGATTTCAGAAGTCTACACTTATAAAGAAATTCTTTATAAAGTTGAAAACTCATTGGTTTAGTTTTATTACTTCCTTTTTTTAGAACAGTTGTAATTTCTTTCTTTCTTTTGAGCTACTTTACGCTGCACTTGTGGAGTGAGATTCTGCCTCACTCTACTTCTTTTGATTAGATACTTATCTGTTATCTTTTGCACTCGATATTTTATGATCTTATTCTTTCCTTATTTGGATCTCTTGATTATTATATTTATACATTGATTATATATGTTCATGATTATGTTATTGCTTATGTGGGAGGATGATTTCCTCGATACTTGATCTTCGAGGCTGTGGATCACACACTCGGGTATACCAGATAGGGTACTGGCTGGGTGGATGTGACAATTCTAACACTAAAGGAGTATATATTAGGCATTAACAATGATTAAAAACACTACCTTCCAATTTGAAATTATGATTCCCCAATTTGGTGAAAACCCTAGTATTCGATGAAAAATATACTATGAATCCATGGGAAAACTAGAAATTATCAGATCTCATCCTAGTAGGAGATAATCTGTCACATCCACCCAGCCGGTACCCTATCTGGCATACCTGGGATGTGATCCACAGCCCCGAAGATCCATAGTTCAGAGACCACATCAGCCACATCGACAATAACACAATCATGAACAATCAATATTAAGCTACAATCAATAAAATAGAATTCAGGAATGAGATATCAAGGATAATCAGAGTACGGAAATAAATATCAAATCAGATAAATTAAGAAGGCAGTGGGCGGAATCCACTCCTTCACCAAGCGGAAGTGAGGTCAAAATTTAGGTAAGTACAAGTCTCAAGTTATGAAGATAAGTTAAAGTTATTACAATTCTTCTAAGTTTAATTGTCACAAAAAAAAGGGGGGTAACTACTCATAAGTCTCCTCCACAATAGATATGTCCTCTTCAAAGGTGAGGACCATGGAGATCCAACATGACTGCTCCCATACAACTCCAGGGCTAAACCTGGTACGCCGGGTGATCTTCTTCGGTACGGTCACCGAAGTCTTCAATGTAGCTAGTCTTCGGATAGTAGTATGAGGTATCCGGGTCCGCCTCAGGGAGTGTGCCATCAGAGTAATCACCTGTAGAATAGCCTAACAAAATATTGCAACATAAAAGGAATGAGTTCAAAAGAACTCAGCAAGGAAGTTATTCCACCACACATAAACCACAAGATAATCATAACATGATGCAGATGATATGAGGCATATAATGCAATATGATTTTATTCTAAGTATGCTGGTCATCTATGGTAGACATGCTTTAAGTCATAGCACCATACTTCCTTAGGTAGTCTCAGTCACTCATCACCGGGGGGAATTGGTTCCTGCATCCCTCTCGGACAAATCCATGGTTGGGGGTTTCGGTCACCACTCTCTCACATCACCGTTTGGTCTAAGTATTGGCGCATGTCAAGGTGTAGCCTAGCCCAATGCAAGTCATCTACTTAATCATATCATGTCAGTTCCAGATACGTCCATTCCTCCCCTCTCGGGATCCATTCCGGTATCCTTCACACTAGAGTCACGGATATTACTCACCGGACTCATCAACCCTATTGGTCATCCACAAATGGTAAACGGGAAGCTCTCACGTCCCTCTCACGGATCATTTCACCGGTCTTGAGTGCCCGTGAGCTCAAGTCTAGCCATTTGCAACCCTACCAATAAATGGCCCCTTTCGGGTAACCGTACTGCAATTTATGTCCTCTCACGGAGTGGATACCGGTCTTGAGCGCCCACAAATCCACACTACTACCACGGGTTGTTCGGTCTCAATGCCCTTCCGAATCGGGTCTGATATGATAGGGACATCCTAGCCATACATCTAGACAAGTCCTATGTATGTCATTCAATAACCCGGGAAGCGTCGATGGACACCTTCGGAGAACATCCCATACTATTCCCTCCGATGTCCAAGGACAGAAGCACCAGTAGGGTACCCCTCAATCCCAAGTTATACTTAAGCAATCACATGCCCAAGTTCATCATATCAGTTCACAAGATACAACATCATAATAAACATTCAATTCATGACATTGACATAAGTCATCATATATTGAAATTGATAAACATGATAAGACATTGAAATAACATAATGTAAACACAAAGCTACTGTTGAAAGACATATGTAGCAAGTCTAACATGATAAGAATATGAAATAGAAACTGTATTTACTAAGTTAGGGATACCAAGTCAAGATTCCATATCTTAGGTAATTATATCGATAACTATCCTTACCTTGAATCGGAGAAGAGAATGGTCCAAGATCACAAGCAAGTGGCCCAAATAGCCTTAAAGTCCTAAACAAGCATATATGAAAGGTTAGAGAAGAAATCGGTAACAATTGGAGATCAAACGAATCGGAACTAGGCAAAAGTTGCCGACAGCAACTCTATTGGTCGATACATTTGGTCGATAGTATCGACCAATAGTATCGACCAAATCAATTTTCGGACAGCAAGCTGGCTTTTTGGATTCTTGCCTATATTTGGTCTTCCGGGTCTCGGATCAACACGAAACTTGGAGGATAGTCCAAGCACAACATAGGGGCACTAATTATCAAGAAATCATCATAATCCAATGGTCCATTTGGAAATCCCCAAATTGACATATCAAGGTTAAGAGTTGTAGATCATGGCATTGGCTACATCTTAATGCAAATTGGGGGAAAACATGGGGGATTAGGTAGGGAATCATTTAGAAGTAACATTGAACTCATATGCAAGGTATAGATTAGGTTAATCATAAGCTTCATCTCAGTTTTGGTAAATAAAGCAAGTTGGTAAGCAATAAATCATGGAAATGTGTAGTTAATGATCATGAGGTGAATCAATCATAGTCATATCGGTGAAAACATCATTGTATGGGGTTTAGAAGGTTCATGGCAAGGTGTTTGCAAGGTTGCAGCACCTTGGCCATGGTCCTAATAGTGAAATAGAGAAAAGATGAGTGAGAAAGTGATTAGGAGAGAGAGTCATACCTTTAAAGTGGAACAAGAAAGTAGGAATGAGTGGTTGGCAATGATTGATGAAGAAGATGCTTCACCACTACCAAGGAGGAGTTCTTGAGAGGCTCTCCCACGTTCCCAGATGTTAAAAACGCGAGAATAGGGCTCCAGTCTCGAGGAATAAATAAATAGAAAAGAATATTCCAAGAATCTTTAAATATGGGTTCAGCAAACCTGTTGGTCGATACATTTGGTCGATAGTATCGACCAATAGTATATCGACCAAAACATGTTTCTGCAGAATTTTATAGAATAGTTCAGCAACTTTAGGTGCGGACTTGGAGGGCTATACAAGGTCAAATTGCATGGGGCTTTCTCCTACAGTTCACTCAAGAGGTCTAGTTTTAGGGAGTACCTTCGGATTATGCACAGGAGTCCGTTTGATATTTCAACTGTCTCACTCTTCATCAGTGCGCAGATTCTAACTTAACACTGCTAATGTGCTCAAGGAAGGAGCAGCATCATCAATGTCCATAAACTGGAGTTCCGACATTACGTCATCAACTAGTAGGGCCCATAAGTCCCTCCTACCACCACTTCGGGTCTTTGGACCTACAAACACAACAATGACCAGGTCGGGTCAAGGTTAGGTAAAAGCTGGATTTTACATAATCAGAAGTCATATACAATTCCATCATGAAAATTAGATCCAATCATGTTAAGAAAGTGAATCAAAAAGGGAGATCATGGTTTCATGAGGGTTTTACAAGGATCATGGCAAAGATCAATGTAAATGTCATCAAACCTTGATAATGGAAGGAGATTATGGAAGAGATGGTTGCAAGGATGCAGCATCTTCTTCATAGTCTCTATCAAGAATAAGATCATAGAAGAATAAATCACAACATAGAAGAGATCTAACCTTGGATTCACAGATCAAAGATGAGAAGCTTTAGATCTTGCAAACATCCTTCGAAATCACCCAAGAGAGCTTTGAAAGAGTCTTCCTACATTCTCTGAGAGTTTTGGAGGCAGAGGATACTAATAAACATGAAGTTTACTTAAATAGAAAGTGAAAAACCCTAAATAGAGGATTTTCTCGGATTTCTGGACCTGTTGAATGATTGCTTGGTCCATTGGCCCAATCGACCAACCAGTCGACCAAGCTGGTCAACAAGGCCCAGACAGGGAATTGGAGACCCAACTCAAGTCCAAACCTCATGGGCTTCTCCCAACACAACATATGACTTACCTAGTGTTGGGATTTTATAATTATTAATTTAATTATACGCCCAAGGGCAATATTGGAAACTCACTATTAGGGCGATTACAAAATAGGGTTATATATTTTGGTAACAACTGCATAAGTGAGTGTGATTGCATTACGTAAGTTTTCTGGAAACGGCGGCTCCCATCTCTCTCTCCCTCTCTCCTAGAAATGCAGGAAAGAGTTCCTTGCTTTAGATCACTCTTCCATCCTTTCCACACGGCATTTGGGTTGTGGAAATTATTCCCTTTCCTAGTGATTGTGGAATCACCCCGATAGAGCTTTGGTGGTGGAACGAGAACGTGGATCCAAATTTACTTCCACTGCGAATACTTTATTAAAGGGAAAGCAAATCCAGGTAAGGATCTTTCCCAATCAATTATAGAATTGAATATATATGGAGTATTACCTACATTGGTATCAGAGCCTAAGGTTCCCATGGTTCTTTGTTCCTCCCCATTGTTTATTTTCATTGGATGAATCCAATGGGAGGATCAAGGGTTTAGGGAAACCCACGAAGAATCCGGGGTTTAATATGAAACCCATGGGAGAATTGATAGGGTTTTTGGAAACCCTTATGTTTTGGGTTCGGATTCCGAGTGGGAGGATCCTTGTAAATTTTTGCATGAATTGATTATCCATGATAATTATTTTTGTTTAATAATTATTGCTGGATTTTTTTCATTTGTTCTTGGATGATTTTTTGGGAGAAAAACGTGATTTTCCGTTTTTTTGAAAATTTTTGTTCAAGAAAAAAATTGAGAAAAAAAAAAGAGACGTTTTTGGGTCACTATGGACCAGACGGACGTCCGTCTAGTTGTCTGACTGGTCACAGTGACCCAAACGAAATTGAAGACGATCATCCGTCTAGGCATAAAGGCAGACGGACGACCGTCTGGGAAGATGGCAATCCGTCTGGGAGATAGTTTTTTTTATAAATTGGTCCGTCCAGTTCAGAATGTGTTTATAACTTACTGGACACCAATGGCCCGACAATCTGTGTGATGTTTGGGCATTGAGGGTCTAATGGGGCCTAGTGGGAGCTAATGAGGTAGAAGTGTTCTGTGTGAACCACCTCATAGCATTAACATGATTGCATGTTTTATTTTATTAAAAATGTTTTAATTATGGGTCTATTAATCATGTTTTCTTGCACAGAATGAAACTAGTATATAAGTCTATGTAGGTTTGCATGAGAATTTGATTGAATGTTTGTTAGCATCCCTTTTGGTATAAGTGTTTATCCCATAGGTTGACTATGCTAGTGTGATTTGTTGTTGCTTGTGTTGTGTTTTATGCTAGAATAGTTAAACTCATCCTAGTATATAATGTCTCTAGAATAAATGGCTGCTACCAAGAGCATTGTTGCTGACTTCGTGAAAGGAGATAGACTAAATGAGGGGAATTATGACCTTTGGCACCGAAAGGTGCAGTATCTCCTAGAAGAGCAGAACAAGCTGGAAACCATAAACAAGACCATGTCCCCACTTGAGCAAGGTACCACTGCACAACATCGCAGGGACCTTGAGTCATACAATGCCTGAAAGAGGAAAGACCGGGTAGCTAGGATTACAATCCTAAGCCCCATAAGGGATGATCTGATGCTTCGGTTTGAGAAGCATAGGACTGCAAAGTCTTTGTGGGAGGCGGTGAAGTTCCAGTACGAAGGACTTCCACCACAAGCGGCCGCCAGCTCGGGACTCACCTTTGAAGGTTATAAAATGCGCCAGGGTCATACCATGAGGCAGCATATAACCATCATGTCTAACATGATTAGTGATTTGAGCGCATGTGGGCGCTAAAAGACTGACGAGGAGCAAGTCTCTACAGTCATCAGGTCACTGCCGAAGACTTGGGAGCATATGAAGATCATCTTGACTCATGCTGATGATGTCAAGACTTTTGATCAAGCTGCCAAGCACTTTGAGCTAGAGCAGGATCGGATGTTGGCCAATGCCCCTCAAACTGAAGTACTTGCTGCTGAAGCTAACACTAGTAATGGTGCAGGCTCTAAGCGCAAGAGAGAGAAAGCTCAACCTTAGAGGTCCAAGCAAAGTAACCAAGGTGGGAACAGAAGCAAGAGTGGTTTATGAGACATGGTTTTTAGAGTTGTATTTGAAAACAATTTTTTGGTTCTGTATCTAGGTGATACAGTTTATGGTTATAGTTTTCTTCAAAATGGTTTCATTGTATTGGATACATACAATTGATAATTTATCTAATCCTAGTGATGCTTTTGTTTGCCAAAATACTGTGTGTATTGATTCTAATTTGTGGCGTGCTAGATTAGGACTATTGGCTTAGATAGGATGAACAGGTTGGCAAGAGAAGGTCTCTTAGGCCAAGGTTCACTATCTGATTTGCCAACCTGTGAGTCATGTCTAGCAGGAAAAGCAACTAGAAAACCATTTAAAAAGGCTTTGAGAGCCTCTCTTCCTTTAAAACTTATCCATTAGATGTGTGTGGACCCATGAATGTGCATACTAGAAAAGGACAGGCTTATTTCATAACATTTATAAATGACTATACATGGTGATGCGTCCAAAATCTGCTCAGCCCTTAGATCTCCTTGTGATGACCCGCAAAACGAAAGCGTCAGATGTGGCCCGACCGCTGGGGTCAGGAGTCCACCTCCGAAGACTAAGTCAGTTGATGAACTTAATCACAAACGGCTCTGCTAGAAGCACAGAGCTAAGGAATGAAGAACTGGGAAAGTGATCTAGATCATAAGCCTCTGATAGTTTACATCTACCAGTGTGTATGTGGATCTGAGTCCTCCTCACCTCGTAGGCAAGTGAGGTTTATATAGAGTGTACCTTCGAATCTCCTTCGTTGGATGCACTCGAGCCTTCTTCGGGTAGTCGTTGGATCTTAATAGTTAGATCCGTTGAGCGATAGACTTCTACTAGTTTGAACTAGTAGAGGACTCCTGAGATAACCTCCAAGTTATTCGATGATTATCCCTTCAATGATGATAAGTGACAGCCATAACTCAAGTTATGCCTACCGTCATTAGGGTAAATAACCTAATCCATACGTCGGATTAGGGCGTGCCTGTAGCTGATTTAGTTTTCTTCCTCAGCAAGCTATCTTCTGGACCCGGCTCGCTCGGAAGGGAGTCGATTCCCTCCGTCTCGACCGGGGTCGGGGATCAAACCGAGTATGAACCAGGTTCGATCATATTTCCTCTGGTATCACGAGCCCCCAGACCAAGCGTTCGGTCGATCCTGAGGGCTTGGTTTCTGTTGGTGCAACCTAGAGGGGGGTGATTAGGTTGCAACTAGTGGATTGTCCCAATTTTTCGGTTTGTGCGGAAATACACGGTAAATTGAAAATTCAAATGAAACTAAACAATACAAGCAACCACAACACGGGATTTATAGTGGTTCGACTATACAAGTCTACGTCCACTCCTCTCTTGGCCTCAAGAGAGTATTCCACTATTGATTCTCTTTCAATACAATGGGTAGAGATCAAACCCTTACAATAATCTTTGTTACGGGGCAAGAGAACCCTTTACAATCTTTGTTTAACAAGCAGGGCAAGAGCACCCCTTAACAATCTTTGTTTACAGGCAAGAGCACCCAAGCAATCTTTGCATATAACAGATAAGGGCTCATGGGCACTCAAGACCGGTGAAACGACCCGTGAGAGGACATGGAGATCATCCTGTCTATTATATGTGGATGATCACTGGGTTAAGGGATGTAATCCAACAGATGCCTCCCGTTGAGGATTACATTCATAGGTGGGAAGGTATTGAACCAACAGAGCACTAGGCGTGAGGGGAGATATTCGGACCATTGTAGTACGAGACTGTATGACCCGCAACTGGGCTTAGGTTTGTCCCTGACACGCGCCAGATCTTATGCCAATGGTGATGTGAGAGAGTGGTGACTTAATCCCCAACCATGGCTCGATGAGACTTTACCCAACAACCGCGGAGAACCCAACAGACGTGCTTAAGTGCCGTGAGGGAAGAGTGATGAGATTGCCCAAAGAAGACTGGTGTTTGACTTAATGCGTGTCTACTTTAGAGACTACATTATAGAGTTAGGAATCTCATATCATCACTTTGCATTTGTTTATTTATATTATTAAATACATGTTTGTCTTATGAATGTTGAAATTGGAATTGTATGAAGATATGATGTGATTGTGTTACCTCACTGAGTTCTATGAACTCATTCCTTTATTTTGTTGTTTCTTTAGATCTGTTCTACTGAGTCATGAGGACCCCTTTTTCGTTGAGGATCCCTTATCAGGTGGTTACCCAGACGGTGAAATTGGAGACGAAGTGGAGGCTCATGACTCTTCCTGTTCCTGCCAAGACTGCTCTTATGGAGAGTCTTTTCCTTAGAATTCTTTATATTATTTCCGCTGCAACATTATATATTCTTTCTTTTCGTATAACTCTGATGTTCAGTTTTGAAAGGATTTTGAATATTGTAATCCTTTCTTTTCATTCTTGATTATTAAATACTTGAACTGATTTATCTCTGGTCCATTTAAATTTACTTTATCATGTATTGTATGGAATTGTCCCTGAACCTAGATCTTGCGGTGTATCACCCCCACGGGTATTCGGGTATGACCGGATCCGGCTGGGTGGGGTGTGACAGTCCCAATTTTTCGGTTTGTGCGGAAATACACGGTAAATTGAAAATTCAAATGAAACTAAACAATACAAGCAACCACAACACGGGATTTATAGTGGTTCGACTATACAAGTCTACGTCCACTCCTCTCTTGGCCTCAAGAGAGTATTCCACTATTGATTCTCTTTCAATACAATGGGTAGAGATCAAACCCTTACAATAATCTTTGTTACGGGGCAAGAGAACCCTTTACAATCTTTGTTTAACAAGCAGGGCAAGAGCACCCCTTAACAATCTTTGTTTACAGGCAAGAGCACCCAAGCAATCTTTGTTCACGGGCAAGAGCACCCAATGACCAAATCTAATCTACCAACCTAGACTAGAATTGAAACAGTTACAAAGAAGGATGTTACCTTAAGAGGTGTGACACTTTACCTCTTGTGTGAATGTGATGCAATGTGAGTTGTATGCTCAAATGGAAATGTATGCACCACCGACGCCTTTAATCACCTCAAACTTGGCTTCCACAAGCTTGCTTAATACATTGGAATGTTCTTCAAGGTTGGGGAGAAGGTGAAAGGCAAAGCACAAAGTTTTCTTGCAATTTGAGAGCTTAGATCACTTGGGGAGTGGGTGATCAAGTGTGAGTATTGTTATCTCAAATGAGGTGAATTGGGTTTATATAGAGCACCTTTGAGTGCCAAAACCCAATCCCCAACGGATAGAAAACGGACATAATTTTGTCCTATTTTTAGCCCAGACGGTCGTCCGTCTGGTCAGACGGTCGACCGTTTGAAAAAGAGCCGTTAAAAACTAGCCGTTATGGCTTAGTTAAACCAGACAGAATTCCGTCTGCTAGACGGTCATCCATCTCAGACGGTCAGCCGTCTGCCAGACGGTCATCCGTCTGGAAAAGAACCGTTAAACTAGCCGTTGTAGGCATTTTTTAACCCAGACGGAATTCCGTCTGCCCGTCTCAGACGGTCAGCCGTCTGCCAGACGGTCATCCGTCTCAGACGGAATTCCGTCTGAGCTTCTGGGACTTAGAATCAGTCACAGCAAACCAGACGGTCAGCCGTCTGCCCAGACGGTCGACCGTCTGAGCCCTGTTTTGCTGAATTAATTTGGGGCTGGGACATGGCTTGGGTTTTTGGACTTTTTGGTCAACCCTAAGCATTGTACACCTCACTAACATGTCCTAGGTCACTCTAGTAATATGAATTACATATAATTGATGCATTTACATGAATGTGTATGCGAGAGTGTCCTAAGCCCTAATTCAGCCTAAGTCTTGATCTTCGACTTGATTTTGTGCAATGGTCTTCATGTCCATCTTGGCATGGTCATCTTGACTTAGACTTCATGTCCATCTTAATGTCCATCTTGGCATGATCTTGGCTTTGACTTTAGCATATGGCTTTGACTTGGAGTTGGTCCACTTGTTCTCATTTTTAACTAAAACATCATAACTCAATATAGCCATTAGTAATTCATGCTTATTATCATCAAAACCAATAGAGACTGATGTGGCAAATGCTGACATGGCATTTCCCAACAATCTCCCCCTTTTTGATGATGATAAACACATGAATGATTGGAAAATATGAATGATAATTAATAGCAAATAAATACTCATTCATATGCATGTTATTTACATGTTTTTCCATGGTGAATTCTAATTCATGTTTGTTATCATCAAAACATGGTGAATTCAAGTTTCATGTTTGTTATCATCAAAACCAATGGAGGCCGATGTGGCAAAATGCTGACATGGCATTTTCCAACAATCTCCCCCTTTTTGATGATGACAAACACATGAATGACGGAAAATATGAATGATCATTAATAGCAGTCGATGCTCATTCATATGCATGTTATGACATGTTTTCCCCATGAATTATTATCCATGAATTATTATCTAATTCATTCATGCGGTTTTCTCCCCCTTTTGTCATCAACAAACAATATAGGAGCTAATGAATTATCTAATTCAAAATTATATAATTTATAGAAATTTTCTCCCCCTTTTGTTATCAACAAAATATAGGAGATGCTTTTCTCCGCAAATAACTCTCCCCCTTTGTTATCAACAAAAACAATGCATGAAATGCTCTCCCGCAATTAACTCTCCCTTTGTCATTGACACAAGCAAGAAAAGCATGAAGTGCTCCCCCTCAAATAATTCTCCCTTCTTAACTTATGCTCCCCCTGAATTAATGCATAAGTTAACAATTTCTCTCCCTCACATATGCACTCTCCCCCTACATGAATGCATAAAAGGAAAGAGAATGACATACTCTTTCTTAATACCCTTTTTCAGGGTCCTTAATAATTTTGAACATTACTCCAAATGAGTTGTCCCTATCAATATCATCTATTAATCCGTTATCATTATTGCTAATGGAATTAGGATTATGGGAAGAATTTACCTCAAGGTCTTCTTGTTCTTCCATGGACTTTGCCATTAGAGCCAAGTTGATTCTTTCTTCCTTGGACTCCTCGTCTTTTTCCTCCTCACTTGTGTTGTAGGATATGTTAGCCATATTAGGACACTCGGACTTGATGTGGCCCGGATTCCTACACTTATTACAAGTGACATTAGAAACATAACCTTTTTTCTTAGAAGGATCTTTACCTTTGTGCTCCTTAGAGGATTCTCCTTTGTGAAGATGCTTCCCTCTTTTCTTTTTGAGAAGTCTCTTGAACTCTTTGGCGATTTGGTAGAGCTCGCTGTCCAAATCTTCTTCTTCACTCTCACTTTCTTCTTCTTCCTTGGTGGCACTCTTTAGAGCTATGGACCTCTTCCTTCGATCCTGCTGCACGCTTGCTTGCTTGTCTTCTTCAAGCTCCGCTTCATGAGCTAGCAAAGATCCCATTAGCTCATCAATGGTAATTTTAGACAGATTCCCCGCTTCTTGAATTGCTGTCCTTTTGGGTCTCCATGAAGGTGGAAGAGCTCTCAGAATTCTTCTAGTTACGTCCTCATTTGCCAATTCTTTTCCAAGGCTATACAACTTGTTCACAATGTTAGTGAATCTACTAAATAAAGAAGTAATATCCTCATAATCTAACATTTTAAACTCTTCATATTGAAGCATGTAGATGTCTAGGTTCATCCTTTTGATATGGTCAGTCCCTTCATATGTGACTACCAACTTATCAAAAATTTCTTTGGCACTTTTGCAAATGCCACATCTATTGTAGACTTTTTCACTTAACGCACATTGCAAAAACATTTTTGCTTTGTGGTTTAGTTGAATTTTGACCTTGTCGGTTGAAGTCCACTCGGCTCTAAGTTTTGGTACCTTATGGCCATGTTCATCTGTTTTGAGAACCTCATTTGGTCCACATGTTATGACGTTCCACACATCGATATCATGTGCACACACAATGTAAAACCCAGCCCTAACCTTGACCCGGAAACCTTGTTATTTGTAGGTCCAGTGACCCGAAGTAAAGTAAGAAGTCAGCTTTGGGCCATCCCAGTGGAGGACTTGGTGTCTGGCTTTGAATCCATGAGAGTTGATGGTGAAGTTCTATTTATGGAAACTGAATCTTGATGAAGATCGGATTAGTTGATGGACTTGGAGTGCTCTCTATCATGGTTTGAAGGCATTTCTACCTATTAGGTAAGTCACTTGATATGTGTGCAAAACCCCTTTAGGATTGGATTTGATCTGGGTCTTCAATTCACTGTTTTGGAATTGCTGTCTGCATTGGTCGACTGATTGGTCGACTGGACCAGTCGACCAATCCACTCGACCAATGGGTGTTGTCTTTGGCAATTAGGTCTTGCTTGCTCTATTTAAGTCCAATCTCGAGTCTACTTCGTATTTGCTGCCTCCAAACTCTTTGGAACGAACCAAAGACCTCTGCAAGTCATCTCCCTTGCATCCTTGGTGATTTTCTTGACGGATCTTCGTCAAAACTCTTCCTTTTGCATCAAAGGTAAGTCTACACTCTCTTCTTCTCCTCCATCTCTGTTTTTCTTTCCTTTTTGAGTTGAGACAGTAGAGGAGATGCTGCATTCTCTGTTGCAAACATCTCTGGACTTGTCTCTCATGATCATCCTAAGGATTAATGGCTAATGCAATGATCTTAACCATGATCATTGCAAGCTTTTGAAGGAATCATGATCAAACCATGATCTAGTCTTTGTTTAACTTTTGATTTGAATTCTGATCTCCTTGGATCTTCTATATTGATTATGTTAGTAGTCAATTGCTGTGTTTTCTTTTCATGATCCGTGATCTATCAATCTCTAGTTGTTTCTCTTCTACCATACCATGTTTTCTTCATGAATCATGATAGTTACATATATGGTAGGTTTTGTTTCCTTATTTAGATTTATGCTCTTAGGTCTATTTTCTTGAAGATCTAAGTATGCTTTTCATGATACCTTTACCTGAAGCAATGATCCATTCTCCTATTGTTCTTGTCTTTGATTTCTATCTTGAATTCTTCAAGATCCATGGTTGATCTAATTATGGTAACTTTTTGTTTCCTAATTTGGATCTTGATGGCTTGATTCGATTAGTGTTTTGAGGTCCCCTATATGTTAGGATACTACTGATGTAGTTTACCCCTTGATTAGTACCCTTTTGAACCACCAAATTCGGATTTTATATCTCAAAACTCGGATTTTTAGGCTACTGTCTGCATTGGTCGACTGGACCAGTCGACCAATCCACTCGACCAATGAGTACAGCAACTCCAGAATTGGTCTGTGTTGGATGTTTTGGTATCTTTTCTGTTAGGGATCTTTCCTAATATGTTGTATACACTTGTTTAGGACCTTCTTCTCAAGTTTGCCAAGATCTTACTTGATTTCTTAGGATTCCTTTGCAAGTTATAAAAGGTAAGGATGGTTACTTCTTTAACAACATAAATTGCATATCTTAGTTTCTATATTTGAATCTTGTTAAGTTATTTCTTTAATTAGATTCTTATAATGTTATACTACTGTGGTACTGTCTTGATATCAGTAGCATTACTTATTCATATTGAATTGACTCATGTATGATTTACTTACCAAGTATATACAAAGTGATTGTAATTATTGATTTCTTTCCATATATGAAGTTACCATATATGTGATGATATGATTTGATGCATGTGTATGCTTAAGTATGGTTTGGAAAGGAGAGGTGTCCTTTTGACACTTCTGTCCTTGGACTATTACGGGAATATTATGGGATGTTTCCGGAGATGCCCTCTGGACACCTTCCTAAACTGTTGGATGACATATCTAGGATTGTCTAGTAGTGTTTGGCTAGGATGTCCTGTTATGTCGACCCTAATCGGAGGGGTATTGAGACCGAACGACCCGTGGTAGCAATGGGGATTCATGGGCGCTCAAGACCGGTAACCAACCCGTGAGAGGACAGGAATCACATTGTGGGGGCCATTTATTGGTAGGGTTGCATATGGTTAGACTTGGGCTCACGGGCGCTTAAGACCGGTAACCAACCCGTGAGAGGACGTGAGAGCTTCCCGTTTACCATATGTGGATGACCAATAGGGTTGATGAGTCCGTAGTCAGGGACTATGAGGACTCTAGTGTGAAGGATACCGGAAAGGATCGTCAGGGACGAGGAATGGACGTATCTGGATCTGACTTGATGTAACTAAGTAGAAGACTTGAATTTGGCTAGGGTTTACCCTGACATGCGCCGGTACTTAGACCAATGGTGATGTGAGAGAGTGGTGACCTATACCCCCAGCCATGGAATGTCCCGAGGGATGCTGGACCCATTACCAACTGATGATGAGTGATTGAGACCTTCCTAAAGAAGTACGGTGCTATGACTTAAAGCATGTCTGCCAATAGAGACCAGCATATGTAGAGTTAGATTCATTCATTCATTGCTTGTCTCATACCATATTGCATTTATGTTTGTTCTGAAATCCTCGCCATTTATGTTATTATGGATTTAATCGCTTTACCGAGTTTCTTTGAAACTCATTCCTTTATTGTACAATGTTTGTTAGACTATTCTGCAGTGTGCGAATATTATGACGGCCCCTATGAAGAAGCGCAAGGAGAAGAGGCATATCTCCAGGAAGGTGATTGCGGTTACAACAATTACACTGAAGATCCCGCGAGTGGTTATGCTCCGTACGATGCTTAGTCCGACCATTGAGTGGAAGCGCCCTTGTGCTGTTTATGAGATTTATACTTATAGGGATGTTGTCTATAAAGTTGAGAACAATTTAGTTACCCATTGTACCTGCTACTGGGATTAGATTTTGTCTTGCTTATTCTCTTTTGGAACTACTTTTCCGCTGGTTGTAGAGTGGGATTTTGCCTCACTTTACTTATCTGTTTTAGACACTCTGATTATATCTAGTACTCTGATTTATATATGATTCATTCTTTCCTTATTTGGATCTATGGTTTATCTTCCGCACTTTTATTATTATTGTTCATGATTATGTTATTGTTTATGTGGGAGGTTGATTACTCGATACCTGATCTTCGGGCTGTGGATCACACTCTCGGGTATGCCAGATAGGGTACCGGCTGGGAGGATGTGACAGATTGGTATCAGAGCCCAAGGTTCGAGGAAATCCTAACCACAAAAGACAATAACTAAACATTCCTGAGTCATTGATCTGAAATGACTCTTCTACTCTTAAAAGTGAATAATAGAACACTTGGATTAGAAACTTAACCTATGAAGCATAACAGAACATTTCCGAATAACATACTATAATTATACTTAAACAAATGTCACTAATGCAAAGAAAAGAAAGGTGCATAATATACAATAATTAAGTGAAACAAAAAGAACTTCATTAATTTCAAAAGCTTTTACAACGATTACATCTGAAATGCATAAATGAAAATCCTAGGGTACAGTCTATCTAGGTGATCTTCTCTGATCTCTGTATGCTCTGAACTCCTCCGCTAGCTGAGTCACCTGATGCTCTATCCTATCCTGTCGTGACTCCATCCTCTCGTACATCTGCTCCTGTCTGACCTCCATCCTCTCTAGCATGGAAGTCATCGATCTCATCTGTGCCCCAAGATCTGAAGTCTCTGGAACTGCATGTGAAGGGCCACCTGCCTCGAAGTGCGATGAAGGAAACCCGTGATGCACTGGCTCAGCCTCGTGCATATTTGTTACGGGGCAAGAGAACCCTTTACAATCTTTGTTTAACAAGCAGGGCAAGAGCACCCCTTAACAATCTTTGTTTACGGGCAAGAGCACCCAAGCAATCTTTGTTCACGGGCAAGAGCACCCAATGACCAAATCTAATCTACCAACCTAGACTAGAATTGAAACAGTTACAAAGAAGGATGTTACCTTAAGAGGTGTGACACTTTACCTCTTGTGTGAATGTGATGCAATGTGAGTTGTATGCTCAAATGGAAATGTATGCACCACCGACGCCTTTAATCACCTCAAACTTGGCTTCCACAAGCTTGCTTAATACCTTGGAATGTTCTTCAAGGTTGGGGAGAAGGTGAAAGGCAAAGCACAAAGTTTTCTTGCAATTTGAGAGCTTAAGATCACTTGGGGAGTGGGTGATCAAGTGTGAGTATTGTTACTCTCAAATGAGGTGAATAGGGTTTATATAGAGCACCTTTGAGTGCCAAAACCCAATCCCCAACGGATAGAAAACGGACATAATTTTGTCCTATTTTTAGCCCAGACGGTCGTCCGTCTGGTCAGACGGTCGTCCGTCTGGTCAGACGGTCGTCCGTCTGGTCAGACGGTCGACCGTCTGAAAAAGAGCCGTTAAAAACTAGCCGTTATGGCTTAGTTAAACCAGACGAAATTCCGTATGCCAGACGGTCATCCGTCTCAGACGGTCAGCCGTCTGCCAGACGGTCATCCGTCTGGAAAAGAACCGTTAAACTAGCCGTTGTAGGCATTTTTTAACCCGGACGGAAT